>NC_079231.1:25411713-25609213 GCF_029633865.1 Lampris incognitus | reverse complement strand
TCAAGTCTTCTTGGGTATGAAGCTACAAGCTTGGCACACCTATATTTGGGGTATTTCTCCCATTCTTCTCTGCAGATCCTCTCCAGCTCTGTAAGGTTAGATGGGGAGCGTCGCTGCACAGCTATTTTCAGGTCTTTCCAGAGATGTTCAATGGGGTTCAAGTCTGGGCTCTGGCTGGGCCACTCAAGGACATTCACAGACTTGTCCCGAAGCCGCTCCTTCGTTGTCTTGGCTGTGTGCTTAGGGTCGTTGTCGTGTTGAAAGGTAAACCTTCGCCCCAGTCTGAGGTCCTGAGCACTCTGGAGCAGGTTTTCATCAAGGATCTCTCTGTACTTTGCTCCATTCATCTTTCCCTCGATCCTGACTAGTCTCCCAGTTCCTGCTGCTGAAGAACATCCCCATAGCATGATGCTACCACCACCATGCTTCACTGTAGGGATGGTATTAGCAAGGTGATGAGAGGTGCCTGGTTTCCTCCAGACGTGACGTTTGGCATTCAGGCCAAAGAGTTCAATCTTGGTTTCATCAGACCAGAGAATCTTGTTTCTCATGGTCTGAGAGTCCTTTAGGTGCTTTCTGGCAAACTCCAAGCGGGCTGTCGTGTGCCTTTTACTGAGCAGAGGCTTCCGTCTGGCCACTCTACCATAAAGGCCTGATTGGTGGAGTGCTGCAGAGATGGTTGTCCTTCTGGAAGGTTCTCCCATCTCCACAGAGGAACGCTGGAGCTCTGTCAGAGTGACCATCGGGTTCTTGGTCACCTCCCTGACCAAGGCCCTTCTCCCCCGATTGCTCAGTTTGGCTGGGTGGCCAGCTCTAGGAAGAGTCCTGGTGGATCCAAACTTCTTCCATTTACGAATGATGGAGACCACTGTGCTCTTTGGGACCTTCAAAGCTGTAGACATTTTTTGTACCCTTCCCCAGATCTGTGCCTTGATACAATCCTGTCTTGGAGGTCCACGGACAATTCCTTTGACTTCATGGCTTGGTTTCTGCTCTGACATGCACTGTCAACAGTGGGACCTTATATAGACAGGTGTGTGCCTTTCCAAATCATGTCCAATCCATTGAATATACTACAGGTGGACTCCAATCAAGATGTAGAAACATCTCAAGGATGATCAGTGGAAACAGGATGAACCTGAGCTCAATTTGAGTGTCATAGCAAAGGGTGTGAATACTTATGTACATGCAATATTTCAGCTTTTTATCTTTAATAAATTTGAAAAAATTTCTACAAAACCTTTTTCACTTTGTCATTATGGGGTATTGTGTGTAGATTGATGAGAACAAAAAGGAATTTAATCCATTTTGGAATAAGGCTGTAACATAACAACATGTGGGGAAAGTGAGGGGGTGTGAATACTTTCCGGATGCACTGTATGTCCATCAATCCATCCTTTATCTGAACCGCTTAGATCAATTGCACACAAAAACATTATGATGACATGTAACTAAAACCACCATAAGCGGTCAAAATGACCGCTTGTAATTTGCGCGTTATCGTGTGCATCATGTCACTATTTATGACGTGTGTTGGTCGCATCATTTCCTTCATGAAGTTCGTTGATGTGACCTAGAAACACACTAGCGCCCCCCAGTGCAGAGAAATAGTCTAAACTTGATTTGTGATGGTGTCCAACATGTCTGGTTACAGACGCACCATGACTATCACCGAGGCGCTGCAGTATTTACAGACGCTGGACAGAGGCCATTTTAAATTGTTAAAATGTTAATGTCAGTTAGTTTCATAACAGACATGCTAACGCATGTAATGTATTGTAGAGAATTCGGGGGACAACCACAGGAACTGCCGCCGCAGCCGGGACGCGAACCCATATCTGCCGCACCGCGGGAGACATGGCTAACTGCTCGACTAAAGGGTCAGACCCGTCAGCCAACGTGTCTACTTAGCCATGCACGTTACAGTATTAATAGCTCAACTGGGTATTCATCTTGACACAATATAGAGTTTAAAAACCGTGGTGGTCAAAATGGCCGCCACGGTCGTCCCAGTAGTTTTTAAGTTCTGGTCGTTGTAGGGGACTGTTTCAATGCGTATTTTCAGGTCTTGTTCCACATGTCACGTGTAATAGGCCTTATTCCGTTTGTTAGAGTAGCAATATGTGTTCTCCATTTTGTTTTTCAGGTAATATTTTCACTTCTTCTATTTTGCTATTCAAGTTCAACCGTGTCTCTCTGAAGTTTGTTTAAAAATAGTATTAAAGTTGTTAAAATGTTAACTTTGGTGTAAGTTATTTCCTAACAGACAAACTAACATATGCAATGCATTAATATCTCAACTGGGTATTTATCTTGACAGAATACAGAGTTAAAAAACCGGCCGTCATTTTGACGGCTTATGGCCGTTTTAGGCAGGAGAGAAATCCCGGTCGTTTCAATAAAGGAAATAATAGTTTGAAGGCTTACATGTATGTATAGATTTTTTCTCTAAATATGCCCTATGGAAAAGCTGCAAACCAGATGCCATTCCTCAAGAATTATTATTGTTTTATTGAACTTTAAAGCAAACAAAACAAAACAGAAAATCTGTTTTGTTTTGAGATAATCCCGTTTTACCGAGCACACCTGTGATAGAGGGACACACACACACACGCGCGCGCGCGCACAGCCTGTCCCCATCAGCCCAACCCTCAGTAGCGCCATCTAAAGGCCGGGACTGCATATACAGAAGGGCTCTTCGTCCCTGGAGCAGTGCGGGGACGTGCTGGGAGTCAGGTTTTATATTCAAAAAGAAAGAAAGAAAAATAATAAGTAAGTCAATACAAGAAGCGGGGTTTAGAAATGGATACACTTATACAGCTTCTATTACTGACAAAAACCAGCAGAGAGACAAAAGAAGACGGAAGAGAGCGACGCATATGTCGTGAGTGTGAGTACAGCTTCCGGCAGTGTTCCAGGAAAGGTCCCCACACCTTGCGGAACGTTTTGTTTGAGTTAGAAACTGAGTAGCGGATCTTTTCGAGGTTGGGACGTTACATACGCCTGTCAGCCGGACCGCAGGTGGGTGGGGGCAGGCCCCCCCATCTTAATCTTACTTTACGCCTGATCAAAAGACAGGCGAAGGACAGTGTGATGCATTTGATTGGAGTCGGGCGCACGCCATCCTCTCCAGTGGTGCCGAAGAGGGTAACCACAGGGTTGGGCTCTGGGTCAAGATGGAGAGTTAGGGATAAGGTTTGGAAAAGGTCCTTCCGGTATTTTTTCAGGCAAGGACACGTCCAGAACGCGTGGATAAATGAAGCCTCGCCTCCTCTACATGTGTGGCAGAAGGAATTCACACCGGTGTCCATATGAGATGGGTTGGCTGGGGACCCATGGGCCCTGTGCACCACCTTCACCTGCCGCAGACAGCGACGAGCACAGACAGCCAGCTTGAGGAGGGAGGGAGTCCCATATATGGTTCGGCAGTGAAAAGTTAAAATCCTCTTCCCCGGCAGTGATTTCCCACCGGCCAAAAACCCCGCTAACATCCGCCTCTTTACCCTGACCAAAGGCGGATATTAGCGGGGTTTTGCCGCTGGGGGAATTCATTTGGTTGAGAGGGGCACGTCTTGTTCCTACCAGCTTGTCTTAAACAGCTGATATCAAGCGTTGGCGTGACCGGTGTAAATGAACAAACACATCCGCGGGGTCCGCATCAGGGGCGCTGGACGGCCGAGACGCGAGGGGGCTGGACGGCCGAGACGCGGGGGGGGAGGGGGGGTCACTGGGCGGCTGAGACGCGGGGAAAGCCACAAAAGACACTATTTTTTTATGTACGTATTTCAATGGACAATTCTTTTAAACGGTTTTTCTACTTTTTTCCTTAAATAAATTGATACCTCAAGAAATACCTGTTGTCGGTCGTCTGTCCTGAAATTGCACTGGGGCGCAAAAGAACTTGAGCCACCTCGATTGTGACATTTGGCGTTGCGTTGGCAGGACACTCAGTGCTTTTCAGGAAGATGAGTAATCAGGAAGAACAAAACATTGCAGCTCCCCAAACAAATACAGTGTTAGTGCCATGGTTGATGAGAGCACCATGGGCGCCTAAATTTAAAGGGGTAGACAATGCCGCTTCTTATGCCGAATAGCAAGACCAAATTCAATTTCTGATTCGATCACAAATGTTAAATCCAGAACAACAGCTGGATTGTGTGTTGCATGCCTTAGAGGGTGAGACGAAAAGGGATATCCTGATTCTACCTGCTGTTGACAGAGCTAATGTGACTCAAATTTTTAAGTTGCTCCAAGAACTGTATCGGCCAAGTACACCAGCAGCTCGGCTGAGGACCCGTTTTTTTGGATGCAAACAAGGGGAAATGGAGGCCATTAACAGCTATACTCTTAGACTGAAGGAGCTGGAGAAGAAAGTAGAGCCATGCTCCTAACATGTCATTTGCCAAGGCCACTGGCGAGGGCCAGGCCTTGGAAGGAAGTGGCCGGACATCTAGGGGGGAAGCACAGTGTGCTGCGGCTGGCTACCAAGCACCTCCCAGGCCTATCGACATGGAGAAGTGGAAGAGGGAAGTACGAGCGGAACTACTGACCGAAATGCGAGGTGAAATTAAAACCTTAACCGACACCTTGTCCACAGAGATTCGTACCCAGTTACAGGCTGTCCAAGTACCCGATTGACTACTAGGAGAGCGTGGTGCTCCAAGGCGTGGTGACAGAGTTGCTCCAAACTACCAGTGGGACCAGAGGAGCCGCCCTATCTGCTATCTTTGTGGGGGAAGTGGTCACATTGTAGTACGCTGTCATCAAGGTGAGCATGCACCGGCTTTAAATTATCTCCCCCAGCCACTGTAGGGCAAGTGGCTGGGCCCTGTCCATCGCCCCAACCCCCACCACTATCCTCAACTCTAGTTGGAAACTGCCCATCAGTATCAGTTGAAATAGGAGGTGTCACTATCCCATGTCTATTAGACACAGGATCTCAAGTAACCTTGTTTAGTGAATCTTTCTTTCGGAAGTGGATTCAAAACCAGACACGATACGACCCAAAAGACATTGACTGGCTTACTTTGAAAGCTGCTAATCGGCTGTCGATCCCATAAGTAGGATACGCTGTCTTGGATTTTGAGGTAGGAGGAGTAAAGATCCCCCAAAGGAGGGTGGTCCTAGTAACAGATGATTGTCTGGGGAGCGATCAGGGAATGTTAGGAAAGAATGTGATCACTGCCTGTTGGCAAGAACTCTTTGGAGCTACTCCCCTTCAACATGTTAAGTTTCAGACCACCATGAGATCTGAGACCCGGAAGGAGTGGGAGAAGGCATTTACCCTCTGCAACAAAGTTCAGGAAGCTGCAAGAGGGGAAGAAGTACGCCGTACCGTCCGCCTTAGGCCACAATCACCAGTCCTTATCCCCCCGGAAAGCGAGATGGTGGTATGGACTGAGGTACGTGGCCCTGCTGTAAAACAACCATTTTGTGGCTTAGTGGAAGGGATGCAGGATGAAGTGGAATGGCAGGTTGCTCAGGCCTTGGTCCATATTGAAGGGAATCATTGTCTGGTTAGAGTACGAAATGTTAACCTGTATCTTGTGGAGCTCCCTCAGGGCCAGCCCCTGGCTACCATCTACTCCATCGATCCAGAAGACATTAGAAGAGAAAAGGACATTACCCTCAACCTAAAAGAGCCCCACACCATAGAGGTGGGAGTGACCAGTACGACCCCTGAAGCAGTCAGATCAGCAGACACCGTACCAGCGGAAGTCCTGAAAGGGGAGGATCTGACCCCAGCTCAGGCTGAACAACCCTCAGACCTGCTAAAGAGATGGGTCAAGGTGTTTGCATGTCACAAGGAAGACTTTGGCCGTACAGATACAGTACTCCACAACATCCCCACAGGCACTGCCCCACCTATTAGAGAGAGGTTTTGCTCAATTCCTCCAGCCCTCTATCAGGAACTGCGCAGCCTTCTGAAACAGATGCTGGATGGAGGAGTGGTGCGTGAGAGCGCCAGTCCATGGGCTGCGCCTATTGTCCTAGTAAAAAAGAAGAATGGTACATGGCGTTTCTGCGTCGACTACAGAAAGCTCAATGCAGTGACCCACAAAGATGCCTATCCCCTCCCCCGGATTGAGGAGCCCTTAACCGCCCTAAAAGGGGCTGCCTGGTACTCCACCTTGGACCTTGCTAGTGGTTACTGGCAAGTGGAAGTCGACCCCAGAGACCATGAGAAAACAGCTTTCACTTGGGCTGTTTGAGTTTGAGCGGATGCCATTTGGACTCTGTAATGCCCCAGCCACATTCCAGAGACTAATGCAAAGGTGTTTGCGAACCAGGTAGGAGAATCGCTGCTCATTTACCTTGATGATGTGATTGTCTATTCCCCAGATTTTGAAACTCATCTAACCCATTTGGAAGAGGTGTTTGAGTGTCTCTGGAGCCACGGATTGAAACTACAACCCTTGAAGTGTGACCTGTTCAACAAACAGGTGTCTTACCTTGGGCATGTGGTGGGCAGTCAAGGGATCACACCAGACCCTGGTAAAGTCAATGCAGTAAAGGACTGGGTGACCCCTACCACAGTCAGTCAGGTAAAGTCATTCGTTGGCTTTGTAGGGTATTACCAGAGATTCATCCCCAAGTTTTCCATGATTGCTGCACCACTCCATAAGCTCCTTGAAGGCCAAAATCCAGCTCGAGAAAAACCAGTGTCCCTGTCCAATGGTCCCTAGAGTGTCAGACAGCTTTTGATACACTGAAGAGTAACCTTTTGCAACATCCTGTTTTAGCGTATGCGGACTTCTCTCTCCCCTTTAGACTCTACATAGATGCTAGCTTCTGTGGGCTGGGGGCAGTATTGTCTCAAGTCCAGGATGGACTGGAGAGGGTCATCGCCTACGGTAGCCGGAGCCTGATCCCAACAGAGCGAAATGACTAAAACTACAGCTCATTCAAGCTGGAACTGCTGGGACTAAAATGGGCAGTAACTGAGAAATTTAAACCTTAACCTGTGGGGCTCCAAGGTCACAGTGTATATAGACAATAATCCGCTTGTTCATTTGCACACAGCTAACCTTGGGGCAATTGAACAGCGTTGGGCTGCAAAGTTGGCAAATTTCCAGTTCGACATAAAGTACCAGCCGGGAGCTCGCAACATCAACGCCGACGTCCTCTCCAGGCTCCCAGAGCAAGAGGGCGAGGAGATCCAGGTCCATGCTGTTGGAGGGACCCTAGTAGACGGGCTTTGTGAAAAAGGTGAAGAGACACCCATAGCCCAGGCTAAGGGAGGGATGGTAGTAGAAAAGGACACCTCAAACCTATGGCCCTGGAGCGTTTGGCAACAAGCCGATGAGGCCCTTCGAGCATTGGGAGAACTGTTAGACCAGGACCAGCCCCTAGATGTTTCAAGACGGCAAGAAGTACCCCAGCACATCAAAAGCTTCCTGCAGGAGTGGAACCTCCTCAAAAAACAGGAGGGGTTGATAGTCAGACAGGCACAAGGTGAACAGACAGGAGAACAGCCTATCCAGATTGTAGTCCCTGAGGGGAAACGGCAAGAAGTATGGTAACACTACCACCAAGCACTACAACACATGGGGGCAGAGAAGACCCTATCTGCATTACAACAGGGTTTCTTTTGGCCAAAAATGAGAGCAGATAGCCAAGAATAGACTGGCCAATGTCAACAATGTGTGGTGAATAAACCTGGGTCCTCGACTCATGTGCCCATGATGCCAGTAATCACTAGTGCCCCGATGGAAATGGTGGTTATTGATTACCTGTCCCTGGGTCGCCCAGGTGATGCATGTCCCTACTTATTGGTGACGGTCGATGTATTCTCCAGATATACCTGGGCAGTGCCAACAAAGGACCAGACGGCTCACACCACAGCTTGGATACTATGGAAACATCTCTTCCAAACTTTCAGCTGCCCAGAGCGTCTCCATAGTGACAGAGGGGCGACTTTTGAGTCAGCGGTGGTCAAGCAGCTTTGTGAACTATATGGGGGTACAAAAACCAGAACTAGCCCATACTGGCCACAAGGGAATGGAGCTTGTGAAAGGATGAACCAGACACTATTGACTCCCTGAAATGTATTGAGCATTGAAGGGCGGGAACACTGGGAGGAACAATTACCCGCTATTCTACAGGCCTATAATAACACTGTCCACAGTGGAACGGGGTACACTCCACACTATATAATGTTTGTTAGACATCCATGGTTGCCAATTGAATGTACCCTTGGAGTTAAATTTCCCCGTACAGGTAGATCAGTGGACGAGTGGGTGCTACATCACCACGTGGTTCTCTTGCAGGCCTATGAGAAGGCGGGGAAAGCTACCAGACAACGGCAGGCGTACGACCAATGGCGCAGGAACAACGGGCCACTTGCCCCACCCCTACTACCTGGTGAGTGCATGCTTGTTCGTTGTTTCCGTAGGAGACCACCTGGAAAATCATTGGGACGCTAGACCACATGTGGTGGTGGCCGCTCTATGGTCCCGTCACCCAACTTACCGGATCCGCCCCGAAGGAGAGGAGGGCCCTGAGCGGACCATACACAGGAATCACCTGTGAGCATGTCCAGCACAGTGGCAAACGCCTGTCGGGGAGGAGCCAGACCAGGAAAACACGGCCACGCACTGGGCTGGATGGGAGTGGTTCAAACAACCTTGGGTTGCACGTCGAGTGGTTCAACCATTAGAGGTGAGACTCCTGCTTCCCCCAGATATAGAACCAGGAGTGCCCCCAGCTCGCCCTGAAGTGGCTGAGTACCGACCCTGACAGTCCCAGCGGTCCACTCGAGGGCAAAGACCACTAAGGTACCAATCATAGAACGCTAACTTAGGTTGCCGGGATGTCAACTCTCAAAATGGGGAGGAATGTCACTTGGTGACGAAGTCTACCTTTTTCTCACGTGTTTCGCAGATCGACGTTCAACCAATGATACACCTTCACCCCATGAACTGAGTAACGCCCTGCATGCCTTTTCCTGATTATCTTGATTGTGCCCAGGTGTAGTAAATTGAGAGACTCCTTTAAATGAGGAGATCAAGCAGGTCCTGGAAAGAACGACAGCAACTGTCGCAACCGCCTACACGGAATCCTGCATCCACCCAATGAGGGACGACTAATCCAACGAACGGGAAGGCGCTCCCTGAAGAGGAGACCAGATGCCTCGGACTGACAACATTGGGATGAATAGCCTACATGGAGTATAGGAATCCTTGCAGTATTGGACTATGGGAACCTTTTAGACTATGGATCTAGAGACACTGTTTGGAATGTTTTGTAGCCTGTAGGAAAGCCACAAAAGACACTATTTTTTTCATGGACCTATTTCTTTTAAACGGTTTTCTACTTGTTTGCCTTAAATAAATTGCTATCTCAAGAAATACCTGTTGTCGGCCGTCTGTCCTGAAATTGCACTGGGGCCCAAAAGAACTTGAGCCACCTCGATTGTGACATCAACACGGGGTTCGCCGGTTCAAATCCCCCTGTTACCTCCGGCTTTGTCGGGCGTTCCCACAGACACAACTGGTCGTGTCTGCGAGTGGGAAGCCGGATGTGGTTATGTTTCATGGTCGCCGCACTAGCGCCTCTTGTGGTCGGTCGGGGCACCTGTTCGGGGGGGAGGGGGAACTAGGGGGAATAGCGTGAGCCTCCCACGCGCTACATCCACCTGGCGAAACTCCTCACAGTCAGGTGAAAAGAAGCGGCTGGCGACTCCACATGTATCGAAGGAGGCATAGACTGCAGCCCTCCCCGGATCGGCAGAGGGGGTGGAGCAGCAATCGGGACGGCTCGGAAAAGTGGGGTAATTGGCGGGGTACAATTGGGGAGAAAAAGTGGGCAATGTGCTTGTCAGCACATGTCCTAGTTCACTGGCTAACATATGAGTGGTTCTGGTTAAAAAGATTGAGTTGGAAGAAATTGAGCGGTGGCCAGGCATATGGCTCGTTGGTCAGCAGTATACCAGTCTATGCAATGGCTGCAGGGTGTCGGACTCTTAGTAACTAACTAACTAACTAACTGTTTTTACCGAATGAACATTTTTTTTCTGTCATCAGATATTTCAATATAAGCTTGGGTTTTTGCTGGCTTTATGGTGGTTAATGTTTCTTTAACTTTTGGTAAAAGCTTGACAGCGTGTTTGGCTCTAGGTGAGACACATGCAGGCTTAGAGCTCACAGGGTGATGAGCCTGAATCCAAGATTGCTGGAGGAATTCTGACTTGGAAAATGAATTTCAGCACTGAGAACGAATGACAAAAATATACTAGTCCAGTATATACTCCAACATGTTCCTCAACACCATGCAAGAGACGGAGTGTGTAAGTTGAAGGGCTGTCCCAGTACACTCATTACTTGAAGTCCCTGATAAATTATACCAGCTGCTTCAATGATTACAGCATGTTATTGGGTGAAATATCCCTTTATTACACCATCGACATGGAAAAGATCCCTTTCTAGTTAGACACATGGATGGTTTGGTGGGGAAACAGACCAGGCTCAGCCTGGGGCTGCATGGCAGCATTCACACAGTACTCAGAACTCACTTGCTAATGGTGGGTCAGCGTGAAAGTGATGTGTTGTGACAACTGACAGGGTTCCTCAGTACTGAAACACGGCCCTCTGTCTGAGGCATCAACTGCTGTGGATGTGGTCTCTATCCCAGATGGGCAGGAAAGGTGAAGGAAGTGATGAACAGGAATTGATGCAAATAAATGAGGCTGTATGAGTGTGTGTCGGTCCTTAGTGTCGCATATGAGTCAGGGTGAGCTTGTGTAAATATTTATGAGGACATCGTCCATGTGGAAGGATGTTTCCCTCTTGCTGGGTGTACGTACAAATGTGTGTGGGTGTGATGATACAGGTGAAGCAACCATTAATGCCACATCCTTTCCGGTTGATATCATCTTCGCTTTACAGGGGCCTAAGTTGCTATGAAATGGGCTGGATTTACACATAAACAGGACATCAACACTCAGTTTATTTGGCCCAAATCTTTTCGCTGCTGCTCAAACCGAGAAACGCAGATCTGGGTCATGCTTATTTTTCAGTCCATCCATATCCCTGCCGTGGAGAACAGGAGCAGAATCACTGGCATACAACATGTGTGCATGCCACACTGTTGGACCTGTGCCACACTGAAGACACGCCGCCATAAAAGGAGAAGTCAGGATGGGGTTTATATGGCATCTTTCTGGCATCCTTCCTGCTTCCTGTGTCACCGTATGGACCTGTCAGCATGTTTCTGCCCATACTTTCTGCATGTAGAGGTTTTATAAACCAATCTGCTCGCTGTGTATATGCAAGACAGACAGACAGACAGACAGACAGACAGACAGACAGACAGACAGACAGACAGACAGACAGACAGACAGACAGACAGACAGACAGAGATACAGAGAGAGACAGAGAGACAGAGACACAGAGAGAGAGAGAGAGAGAGAGAGAGAGAGAGAGAGAGAGAGAGAGAGAGAGAGAGAGGAGAGAGAGAGGGAGAGAGACAGAGACACAGAGAGAGAGAGAGAGAGAGAGAGAGAGAGAGAGAGAGAGAGAGAGAGAGAGAGAGAGAGAGACAGAGAGAGAGAGAGACAGAGAGAGAGAGAGAGAGAGAGAGACAGAGAGAGAGACAGAGACACAGAGAGAAAGAGAGAGAGAGAGAGAGAGAGAGAGAGAGAGAGAGAGAGAGAGAGAGAGAGAGAGAGAGAGAGAGAGAGAGACAGAGACACAGAGAGAGAGACAGAGAGAGAGACAGAGACACAGAGAGAAAGAGAGAGAGAGAGAGAGAGAGAGAGAGAGAGGGAGAGAGACAGAGACACACAGAGAGAGAGAGAGAGAGAGAGAGAGAGACAGAGACACAGAGAGAGAGAGAGAGAGAGAGAGAGAGAGAGGGAGAGAGAGCTCTGTCTATATCTGCATCAGGAAGTGTCAGTATGGCAATACACGCACTCAGAGGAAAAGCATGCAGGGCAATGTGTGCATTAAAAACCAAACTACTAAACATTAAGATTCCAGTTAGCGTCTGGACAAAAGTATTTGATGATGTTATTTTACCCATAGCTTTGTATGGAAGTGAGGTCTGGGGCCGCTCAGTGGATTGGAGCGTGGCTCATGGGACAAACACCCGATAGAGGCCCTTCACACTGAATTCTGCAGGAAAATATTAAACGTTCAAAGGAAGACACCAAAGAAGGCCTGCCGAGCAGAACTGGGGCGTTTCCCACTACTGTTAAACATCCAAAAATGGGCCAAAACATTTTGGACGCATCTAAATTCAAGCCCAAAAGACACCCTTCCATTCAAGGCATTAAAAACCCAAGAGCTGAACCCTGAAAACAGTCCCCTCAGTCAGCTGATGGGGAAGCTAACCAACCAGGCTCCATCAGCACCGCCTCAAAACACAGCAGAATAACACAAGTTATGAATCAGTCAAAACATCTGTATGTGGAACATTGGAGAAATGAAACTAAAACCCACAGCAGACTAAACTGTTATCTGACCCTAAACAGAGAATACAGACTGGCCGAGTATCTCCACTCTGTCAGAGGTACGAAGCAGAGAGGGAGCCTGACCACACACAGGCTCAGTGACCTCCAGCTGGCTATAGGAACAGGAAGACACAGACCAACATGGCTGCCCAGAGAGGAGCGTATATGTGGTCACTGCTGGACAGGGGAGGTAGAAACAGAGATGCACCTCCTCCTCCTCCACTGTGAGAAGTTCTCTTCAGTAAGAGACTTCCACCTCGGGGAAATAGGCAAGAAAACACCAAACCTCCTACTGTTAAGCCCAGAGGAGAACCTGGCAGCTCTCCTGGTGAAGGAACAGCAGCTCCTCTGGCAGCTAAACCCATATCTGCTGCCCCAGCCTGCAGGACTCACAACCACTGTGAGACCCCCAAGATACTACATGCTGCTGCTGCTGAGTCACTGCATTCAACCGTGTGGCATGTGTTGCGCTGTACTGTATGGCAGTGAGGAATAAAGGGCTTGAGTGCTTCGATGGGCAAAGATATGGAGCATGCTCATGTGATGACTCCTATGTATTAATGTGTGATGTCATGTGAATCTGATGTGTGTTTAATATGTGATGTCATGTTTCAGTCTTTTGCAAACTGCTTTGGCAATGGCATGTTTTCTGTTATGCCAATAAAGCTTTTTGAGATTTGAATTTGAGAGAGAGAATAGGTAGAGACCCAAAGAACAAATGATGGAAAAGAGAGGGCAAATATGCCTTCTCTCAGCCCGTAATAAATCTCAGTCTTTGCTATCCCCAGTGCACTTTAACTAACCCCCACCCCTTCCAGTCACACACACAACCACCCACACTATTGACACTGTTGCCATGACGAGGGGATGGAGTGGACTGATCTCTGCATTCCAGAGCCGTAACCTTCAAACAAGCAGGCACTCACAACCAGACAAAACTACACACGTGTACATACAGTCTGAGGAGTCAGATGACACTTTCCCATGGCTCTCCTCCCCATGGCTCTCCTCTCCACGGCTCTCCTCTCCATGGCCCTCTTCTCCATGGCTCTCCTCTCCACGGCTCTCCTCTCCATGGCCCTCTTCTCCATGGCTCTCCTCTCCATGGCTCTCCTCCCCATGGCTCTCCTCTCCACGGCTCTCCTCTCCATGGCCCTCTTCTCCATGGCTCTCCTCTCCACGGCTCTCCTCTCCATGGCCCTCTTCTCCATGGCTCTCCTCACCATGGCTCTCCTCCCCATGGCTCTCCTCTCCACGGCTCTCCTCTCCATGGCCCTCTTCTCCATGGCTCTCCTCACCATGGCTCTCCTCCCCATGGCCCTCTTCTCCATGGCTCTCCTCTCCATGGCTCTCCTCCCCATGGCTCTCCTCTCCACGGCTCTCCTCTCCATGGCCCTCTTCTCCATGGCTCTCCTCTCCATGGCTCTACTCTCCATGGCCCCCCTCTCCATGGCTCTCCTCTCCATGGCTCTACTCTCCATGGCCCTCATCCCCATGGCTCTCCTCTCCATGGCTGTCCTCTCCATGGCCCTCTTCTCCATGGCTCTCCTCTCCATGGCTCTACTCTCCATGGCCCTCGTCCCCATGGCTCCCCTCTCCATGGCTGTCCTCTCAATGGCCCCCCTCTCCATGGCTCTCCTCTCCATGGCTCTACTCTCCATGGCCCTCGTCCCCATGGCTCCCCTCTCCATGGCTGTCCTCTCAATGGCCCCCCTCTCCATGGCTCTCCTCTCCATGGCTCTCCTCTCCATGGCTCCCCTCTCCATGGCTGTCCTCTCCATGGCCCTCTTCTCCATGGCTCTCCTCTCCATGGCCCTCTTCTCCATGGCTCTCCTCTCCATGGCCCTCTTCTCCATGGCTGTCCTCTCCATGGTCCTCTTCTCCATGGCTCCCCTCTCCATGGCCCTCTTCTCCATGGCTCTCCTCTCCATGGCCCTCTTCTCCATGGCTCTCCTCTCCATGGCTCTCCTCTCCATGGCCCTCTTCTCCATGGCTCTCCTCTCCATGGCCCTCTTCTCCATGGCTCTCCTCTCCATGGCTCTCCTCTCCATGGCCCTCTTCTCCATGGCTCTCCTCTCCATGGCTCTACTCTCCATGGCCCTCATCCCCATGGCTGTCCTCTCCATGGCTCTCCTCTCCACGGCTCTCCTCTCCATGGCCCTCTTCTCCATGGCTCTCCTCTCCATGGCTCTACTCTCCATGGCCCCCCTCTCCATGGCTCTCCTCTCCATGGCTCTACTCTCCATGGCCCTCATCCCCATGGCTCTCCTCTCCATGGCTGTCCTCTCCATGGCCCTCTTCTCCATGGCTCTCCTCTCCATGGCTCTACTCTCCATGGCCCTCGTCCCCATGGCTCCCCTCTCCATGGCTGTCCTCTCAATGGCCCCCCTCTCCATGGCTCTCCTCTCCATGGCTCTACTCTCCATGGCCCTCGTCCCCATGGCTCCCCTCTCCATGGCTGTCCTCTCAATGGCCCCCCTCTCCATGGCTCTCCTCTCCATGGCTCTCCTCTCCATGGCTCCCCTCTCCATGGCTGTCCTCTCCATGGCCCTCTTCTCCATGGCTCTCCTCTCCATGGCCCTCTTCTCCATGGCTCTCCTCTCCATGGCCCTCTTCTCCATGGCTGTCCTCTCCATGGTCCTCTTCTCCATGGCTCCCCTCTCCATGGCCCTCTTCTCCATGGCTCTCCTCTCCATGGCCCTCTTCTCCATGGCTCTCCTCTCCATGGCTCTCCTCTCCATGGCCCTCTTCTCCATGGCTCTCCTCTCCATGGCCCTCTTCTCCATGGCTCTCCTCTCCATGGCTCTCCTCTCCATGGCCCTCTTCTCCATGGCTCTCCTCTCCATGGCTATACTCTCCATGGCCCTCATCCCCATGGCTGTCCTCTCCATGGCTGTCCTCTCCATGGCTCTCCTCTCCATGGCTCTCCTCTCCATGGCGCTACTGTGCATGGCTCTCCTCTCCATGGCCCTCTTCTCCGTGGCTCTCCTCTCTGGAATCACACTCTGTGCTGCTGCTTCAACAAAGGAAAACTAGTAGAGTGGTATCATGGTGGTCAATGGTCTAAGGCAGCGTTTCTCAAACCTCTCCTGGCGGGCCACTTGTCCTGCATGTTTTAGATCTCTCCCTGCTCCAACACAGCTGATTTAAATGATCAGGTTTGTTATTAGGCAGCTTCGGGAGCTCATAACGAGTTGATCATTTGAATCAGCTGTGTTGGAGCTGGGAGAGATCTAAAACATGCAGGACAAGTGGTCCGCCAGGAGAAGTTTGAGAAACGCTGGTCTAAGGCATACTGCTATGCATTCATAACGTTGCGGGTTTGAGACCTGCTCTTAACCACTGTTGCATGTTTTTTGTATTGATCAAATCGAGAGTGGAAAAGAAAGAGTCAGAAAGGGATGTCATCTTTACACCGAGATGGTGAGACAAAAGTTGAGGACGGAAAAAACTACGAGTGACTTGGGGATGGATGTAGTTTGACAATGACACAGAAAGAAATGAAAGTTTTCAGATTGCAATGGTTTGGTTTCAAAGCCTGACCACTTTCTTACTTTTCCCTTATTCCCATATTGTTTGGATTGCTTTTGCTTGTAGAATGACCAAGATGGTCATTATGACCGTTTTGGATTTAATAAGAAAAGATACAGACCTGCTGCTTCCTGAATTCTCCTAAAACTACATCATATACTTGCATTAAAACTTGTTTTAGACCAATTGCACAAAAAAAATTACGATAAGATATACCTAAAACGACCATGAGTGGTCAAAGTGACCGTCTTGTAATTTGCGCGTGATGGTGCGCGTCATGTCACTATTTATGACGTGTGTTGGTTTCATCATTTCCTTCGTGAAGTTCATTGCTCTGTTCTAGAAAAAAACAAAAACAAACTAGAGTTCTCCAGTGCAGAGAAAGAGTCTAAATTTGATTTCTGATTATTGACAACATGTCTGGTTACAGACACCGTTACAGACGCACAATGACTACTGTGGTAACTTGAATGAAACGTATACTTTATAATAAGAACGCTTTACTTAACTGAATGGGACCGATACATAGCCGAATTGCAGTGCACTAACCGTCCGTGAGCACAAACATGGCACATACACAATAGACTTACGGACAGAACACATTAACTTCCTGTGTGACGTCCTAAAAGGGTCCGGGGACCCCATAAAAAAAAAAAAAAAACTAGTCCTGTTTAACTCATTATAACACTTACAACACTTCTCCCCCCCTTAAGCTAAACTTCTCCTGTGAACAGAAGAACATTTAACAGCAGAAGTCTTGTACACCTTCAAACTTGTTAGTGTAGGCCCATGAACATAAACAATAACCTGACACATGACACTGTAAACATCAGAAGTAGGTAAGGCACTTATGCAACACATGAACACCCTGACTTCAGTCTCTGTCTTAAAGGGTTAGTCTGTCAGGCGGTTTGTGACTACGCTGAGAGTGGCGTAGTACTACCCCTGGTGTCTCAGCAGACATTGGTGGCGTCTCTCCCAGTGGGCATGGGGGTGCCTCAGTAGACACTGGTGTGGTGTCTCCCACTGGACCTGGGTTCATCAACACCGGAGTGGGTTGCATGTGTGAGCTTTTGAGCTCATTACTCACTCCTGTAGTCACCATGGCCCCTGGATGTCACTCCTGTGCTGGGCTTTGTTCTGTCTCCCCTGTATGCCCCCCTGCTGAGATGTCTGGATGCAGAGGAGTGTCATAGTGTGACCGGTGTACTTTTTCATTGCGTTGTGTAGGAAAGACAGGACAACTTCTCTCATGCATGGGATCTGTATTCTGTCGCATATAAACAAAACAGGACAGGTTTCAGGAAACGTCAGATCAGCTCCTGCTGTAGCCTCTTTCTACATGTCCAAAGCGGGAAAGAGACAGAGGTCAGGGGGAACATACGTTTTGGGCTACTAACAGGAAAAGGGGTCACAACAAGGAGGGGCTACTATAAGCATTTCCTGATGATATAATAAAATAAAATAACAATGTTAGCAATGAAAATAATAATAATAATACTAATCATGTAGTGATACTTTGTGTAATTATACAACATTTTTTGGTTATGACGTTTTTAACTATGCTACATTCACCCCCTAGAATTACACAAAAATTCGAACATATCACAAATTGCAATCACCCAACAACACAACACCCACAATAAAGTCAGCAATACCTGCCACCTACTAAGGTTAGGAGGGTCACAGACTGGCGAAGCGCCAAACCATATCTAAAACCACTCCACGGACAAAACAAGGTGCCTTTTACACCTCACCAAAATGGGCAGAAAGGGGCGACGACTCACAAAACGAAATCAACCAAATAAAAAAAGAAATGGCAAATGCCACAGTGTACATTACATGAACCAAACAGCAATGTAGGCCTACATTACACTACCCATATAAACACATTAGGCCTAAAACAAAAAGGAGGCAGACTGTGGAGCAACAGTAAAGCGTGGACTGAACTGAACCATGGTTTCAATCAACCTATGAACTGATCTCACTACCCTGCCATACCTAGAGCGAACCCTATTCTCAGGGCTCTGAGGTAGGATGTCAGTGAGGGGAGGGGCAAGGGAACGGGGACGATGTGAGATGAGCAGCATCATCGGTGGGGAGGACATCTACTGCAGGGGAGGGGGTGCACTCAACAGGTAAGTCACTGACACTCTCCATCTCTGCATGGCTGGACTGATCACGGACCCAGGAAGCAGTGCGATCATGTTCACCCGGGTTCTGCCATGAGGATGAATCCACTCCTGAATGCTCGGCTTCACTGTGAGGCTCTGACACTGCCGCTTCAGGATCAGGCATGTGCAGCGTAGAGGGGTCATGGGACACTGTGTCAACACCCTGGACAAGATCACCCTCCATAACCAGTGTGTTGGCGAGAGGGAGGAAGTTGACTGATAGGAGGAGGTTCCTGTTCCCCTGATCCTGTAGATGTGGAACTGTGGCTTGAAAGCAACAACAGTGTGAACATCTGGCTCCTACTTGTCGGCTAGTTTCCGCTTGCCTCTTCCGCCTCTGTTCGCCACTAGGACCCGGTCACTGACAAAAAGAGGTAAGCCCTTGACTCTTTTGTTGTACTGGTCCGACTGATGTTTTCGCTCCACAGACGAGTTCTTCTGGGCCAGCAGCATGGTAGACTGGAGACTTCACATATTCATCGTAGTTGCAGACTGACTCGTCACGCAGGACGTTCTTGAACAACAGATCGACTGGCAGGCGCGGAACCCTCCCAAACATAAAATAGAATGGGGCAAAGCCAGTCGTCTCGTGCTGCGTGCAGTTGTGGGCAAAGGTCATGGTTTGCACCATCTGATGCCACTTGTGCTTTGACTTTGGCGAGAGGGAACGCAACATGCTACCCAGAGTACGACTGAAAAGTTCAGTGCCCCCATTCCCCATGGGATGGTATGGGGAGATTCGGGACTTCCCAATGCCTGACAACTCCAGAAGCTCAGCAATCAGCTCGCCTTCAAAATTACCCCCCTGGTCAGAATGAAGGCGCTGCGGGAAACCATAGACACAAAAAAAGTTTTCCCACAGCTTCTTGGTCCCCCTCTTCGCAGTATGGTCTTGACAGGGGAAGGCATGTGCTAACTTGGTAAAATGGTCAGTTATGATGAGAACATCCACAGACTTGTTGTTGTCTTCAGCAGACCAAAAGTCAATACACACAAGTTCCAGTGGAGCCGAAGTTGTAATGCTCTCCAGCGGGGCCCTTGCTGCCGGCTCTGGAGTCTTGCTGAGCACGCATCTGGGACAGTTCCTGACATAGCTTCGCACATCCTTCTCCACATCGTACCAGAAAAAGCGCTGATGAACCAGTGACAATGTACGAAGCTGACCTTGGTGACCAGCCAGGTCGTGAACACCACCCAAAGCCTGCGATTTCAGGGAGTCTGGAAGAACGAACTGGAACCTCCTGTGTTTGGTCACTTGGTCCTTTGAGACTCTGTACAGGGTTCCATCCAGCACGGTAAGTTTCTCCCATTGCTTCAGAATCCGTAAGGTCTCCGCTTCCTCTCAACGAAGTGTAGGACTCTCCTGATGGTAGGATCCTGTCTCTGATGGCTCTGCAGGTCTGCGGATGAGAGTGAGGAGAACACATCTTGGCCAGGAGGAGCTAGCCCGCCAAGGTGACCAGCCAAGGAAGCAGCCCTCTGCATCGGGCCGGACTCCCAATCACCACAGGAGGAGAGGAGAGATGACACATCCTCTTCGGACAATGACACGCCACCAATAGCACACAGAGGGTGGTCCTCAGCAGACTGAGCCAGACAGGTCACATGGAATGCATCTTGCACACAACTGTCGTCGATGCTGTTCACTTGTTCCAGCAACTCTGAGTAGTGCTCTGACAGGAGATGCTGGCCTAGAGGTTTGACAAAGGGAGTCCTGCTGAGAGCATCAGCTACCACATTCAGTCTGCCCGGGACATGTTTGATCTCAAACGAGTATGGGGACAGTTTAGAGACCCAGCACTTCTCACACGCATCCAACCTCGGCTTCGTCATGATGTATGTGAGCAGGTTGTTGTCAGTCCAGACGGTGAACTTGTGGCCCTTGAGCCAGTGGCTGAACTTGTCACACACGGCCCATTTCAAAGCGAGGAACTCGAGTCTGTGAGCAGGATACTTCGCTTGGCTGCGACTGAGGGCTTTACTGGCAAATGCGATGGGTCGGGCTTTGTCTTCGCCGGCAGGGACCTGGGACAACACTGCACCCAAACCATCCAGACAGGCATCAATAGAGAGGATGAACGGCCTGTTGAAATCTGGATGGGCCAGAACAGAGTGAAGCAGTGCAGACTTCAGGCCCTAAAAAGCCCTCTCACAAGCCGGATCCCAGTCCCGGGGAGTCAGTATGCGGAACGTCCCCGCTCTCCAGCAGCCTCTAGAGCCCTTCAGCTTGCGCTTCTGTCCTCCAGTCAAAGCAAAGAGAGGCTTTGCCATCTTCGAACAACCAGGGATAAAATGCTGATAGTACAGCGCCATGCCAAGAAAAGACCTAATCTTCTTCTGGGAGGGGGTGCAGCCATCAGCTTCCATCAGATCATCTTTCTGGACCCGGAGATGACAGTGACCTTTTCCTGGTCAACAGAGACTCCACTGACATCAACCACATGACCTAGGAATCTCATAGACTTCCTCAAAAAGTTACACTTCTTCTGTGAGAGCTTCAGGTTACTGGCTCTGAGTCTTGTAAAGACGACCTCCAGCCACCCCAGTCCTTCTTCCTCCGATGGAGCAAACACCAGCAGGTCATCCAGGTAACAGAGGAGGCTGGAGAAGTTGAGGTCCCCGAAAATGCTAAGCATCGTGCGCATGAAAGACGCCGGACTGTTGCACAGACCTTGGGGGAGCCGATTATATTCACACAGGCCGAGGGTTGTTGTGAAGGCTGTGAACCTCCTGTCAGACTCATGGAACGGGATGTTGTAGAACCCTGAAGTCGGGTCCATGGTGCTGAACAGGGCATTTCCTCCCAGGGCAGCGAGGCAGTCCACCTGATGGGGCAACGGGTGTGCGTCTTTGACAGTCTTGGCATTGAGACATCGAAAATCGGTGCAGATCCTCAGGTCTCCGTTCTTTTTCCAGACCATCACGAGGGGGGAGGCATACTCACTGATCGATTTACTGATAATGCTTTTCATCTCCATGTCTGACAGCACCTCTCTCAGCTGTTGATAGTGGCCGGGGGGGACACGGCGGTAAGGGATCAGAGAGATGGATGCGGTGGACGAGCCCCTTTGCTTCTCCACAATCCAGCTTATCCCTGGAGAAGACATCCTGGTAAGAGAGCACAAGTTCAGCCAACTTCCTCCTACAACTCTCAGTTACCTCACAGCCATCAACATCAATGTCTCCCAAGCCACAATCCTTCAGCAGCTGCACCGGGTCTCCAGCTGACTGTGGAGGCAAACTAGGTGAGTCAGAGGCGTCAATACCCAATCTGCACATCCCCTGAGTGATAGGCAAATCTTCCACAGCCAGGCAGGGGAAAACATCAGCTACCTTGGCATTCAGGCACAGTGTTATGGGTTTAGGTGTCGGGTTCAATACTTTGACAGGCACCCAGCGGTCCCCCCACATGGGTGTCACAACTCGTCCCACCAGGATGTTTATGGGTGTCGAACGTGCAGCAGTCGGCTCCACCATCACGGTGCTCCCAGGTGAGATAGGAGACCCACTGGGCAGCTTACCCCACATCACATACTCGTGCTGGGGAAGGAGTGTGACAGCCTCTCTCAGTCACACAGTACCCGCAACATCTGGCACCTCCGGGCCCGACTACCGGGTAATACAGCTCAGCAGCTGGAGAAACTGCTCACAATCAGGGTCAGTGTTGCTTGAGGAGATAAGCTTCAAATACATGTCATCCCCCTTCATTTTCTGAATGATAGGTCTGAGAACATTGCTCCCTACAATAAACTCATCCTTTTGGTTTGGAACAACGAATGATGGAACAGTGAATCTAAAGCCATAAACAACAATCTCCAACTCATAAATGCACTTTGGTCTAGTCATACCACCACCACAACCAACAAGGACAACATTGGGTGGCGCTGGCTGGGGATAGGGTAGAGCCCCAGAATCTATAAGCTCACTCTCTGCAGCTTCACTGAGGGTACATGACATACTGTCCGAATCTAGCATACCTTTCAACACAACTTTGTCATCAATCTTAACAGGAGCATAAAACAACTCACTACTCTGCTCTACTCTCTGAGAGCCTGTCAGTATGACCATCTCATCTCCAGGTGATGCACTACAGGTCTGTACATAAAGTGAATGCAAGTCTCCTCTTTACTGAGGGTTAAATCACTATTGCCCCTGCTACCCCTCTCATCACACGGGCGCTCTAGTTTAAATCTACAGCGGGAGACTGTGCTGGCGTAACTGGGGGCCCGTGGGGCATACATTCACAAAGTGACCAGGCTGATGACAGTGGAGACAAAGTCTGTGAAACCTGCAGTGTGAATAGGTTATGTGACTACTGTCACCACACACTGAGCATGGGGAACTGGACTGAGCGTGAGTGCCTTCTGGCATGCTGGAATAGCCTCCTGACCGGCAGGGTTGGATCTGGGGCCGGCGGGAGTTACTCTGAGACCGGTGACAGTAGTTCTGGGACTGGGTGGGAGCTTGGTCCGAGGTAGCTAGCGTTGCCGTACACAGAGACAGGACCTTGTCAAACAGGGCGGGAACCTGCTGAACGTTCGCATCAGTAACAGGCACAGTGGGCATAGGAGGAGACTGAGCGGCCAACACAGGGGGTTGTTGAGACTGACTGGGAACAAGAGTGTATGCAGTGGCAGGTGCAGACGAAATCGGTGGAGAGGTTACCACGACAGGCTGGTGCTGTGTGCCACAGTGAGGGGCTGGCACCATCCATTTATGTGTGCAGACTGAGACGTTTGCGTGTTGGGGATGGGCAGCTGTGCTCTTCAGACTCCTCACATGACCATCCAACCTCTCCTGGACTTCAGCTGCTGTCCACTGCTCCACGGGCTTGAACTGGAAATACACTGCCAGTCTGGGGTCAGGGCAATGAGTGATAAACATCATGACTACCTCAGCACTCGGATCCTCAACACTCTTGTCTCGCCTGCGGAGGCTCTCATCAGCAACATCGATGGCTTTGTTCAGTCAGATCCAATAATCCATTGCACTCTCTGACACGCGCGGCACAGTCCTATAAAAGTCCTTCATAGGCATGCTGGAGTATATGACCTCGCTGAAATTGCGCTTGAGGATGTCAAATATTGTGGTAGGAAGCTCAGCTGGACTGACTCCAGGACGACTACGGAGTGACACTTTCACCACATCTCTAGCTTTACCACTCAGCCTGCTCATTATCAGGTCAGACCCCTCAGCATCTGAGCCACAGGCCATCCTGCTCATGTAGCTCCTCATCATATCTTCCCACTCATGAATGGAAACTTTCTCAGACTTGTCACCTTTAAAAAGGGGAGGGGGCTTGGACTCTGACTGGACTACGACTTTAAGCTGTGTGGGATCGATAGTCACATTCTGGTTGTCTACAGGCTGGGACTGAGATTGGGGGCTGCTGGCCAGGTGCATGGCATGGAAGCTAGCAGCGATATTGTCACTAATCTGCTTAGCTAAATCAATAATAACACTGCCCAGTGTTTCAGTAGTAACAACAACTTGGGGAGAAGTCTGCTGAGACAGGTGGGGGGCGTGTACGATAGGTGTTGAACTGGCAGAGGGACCCGACACACTAAACAGTGACTCATCATTCCCCTGATCAAGGCCGCCCACAACAGGACACACAGACCTAGACCTAGCTCTCCCATAGCCAACCGGCAATACCAACTGCCCTCTACCCACACTAGTGGACTGTCCCCTTCCCATACCATGAATGAACTGTCCCCTTCCCACACCATCAGTAGCATCACGCCCATCAGAGGAAGGGCTAACAGGTGTATTGAAGATATCTCTGCTAGCATGTCTCAATTAGGCTATAACAGTGCATAAACAAACACAATGAAACAAAAGCAAACGAATTCACAGCATCAAAACATCCAGCCTATGGCTTCAAATTCCCTAACAAGATCACAGGAAATAGTTTACCTAAAACAAAACCAATTCTCTTCCACCCATAAATAAACATACACAGCTCTAGCCAGCACCATTTGCGGAAAAAAACTCAACAGAAAAAAAAATCCTCCCAACACGACCTCCCCTCCCTCCCCTCCCCGCACACAGTCGCCACCATTCAACACGGAGCTTAGCTAGCTAGCTGGCTAGCATCTGTAGCACTGTTAGCATAGCAGGCTAACCCTGATACCATGAATGGAGCGGGGCGGGCTGAGAGAAGACGGCGGCTGCAGCAGGTGGCGACGCTTTCTCATCGGCGACGACGGATCGGACGGGTCATACGGCAGCAGGTGTGGCCGGTGTACTGTTTCAGTTGCGTTGTGTAGGAAAGACAGGACAACTTCTCTCATGCATGGGATCTGTATTCTGTCTGTGGCATATAAACAACACAGGACAGGTTTCAGGAAACTTTAGATCAGCTCCTGCTGTGGCCTCTTTCTACATGTCCAGAGCGGGAAAGAGGCAGAGGTCAGGGGGGACATACGTTTTGGGGCTACTAACAGGAAATGAGGTCACAACAGGGAGGGGCTACTATAAGCGTTTCCTGATGATATAATAAAATAAAATAACAATGTTGGCAATTAAAATAATAATAATAATTATGTGGTGATACTTTGTGTAATTATACAACATTTTTTGGTTATGACGTTTTTAACCATGCTACAGTAGCACCGACGGATGTGGTCCTGGTGCCCGCGGAACACTCTGCCATCCGTCAGTTTCACCACGAAAGCGATAGGACCACTCTGCTTTAGAGTGACCCCCGGCAGCCAGTGTTGACCACTGCCAAAGTTTCTCACACACACACAGCCCTTTTCCTCAAAATGTCTCCCTCTGGCATGCTCTCCTTTTGTTTCTGCTGTTTGCCCTCCACCCTTGCTTTAACATCTGGATGCATCAAGTCCAGGTGCGACTTTGGCTTCCTGCCCATCAGCATTTCCGCAGGTGTGAGCCCTGTCGTTGTTGGTGGCGTTATGCGGTACTGAAATGTGAGAGCTTTGCTGCAATGGGCTCCCTTCCTGTCAGACGTTTAAGCCCTTCCTTAAACGTCTGAATGGCTTTCCTGGCCATACCACTTGAGGCAGGATGGAACGGGGCTGTTTGGACGTGGCAGATGTCGTTCCTTTCCATGAACTCCCTGAACAACTCACTGGTAAATGTTGCACCATTGTCACTCACCAGCACGTCAGGAAGTCCAAAAGTTGCAAACACGCAGCTTGTCAATGGTCACCAGGGCTGTGATGTTGCTCATCAGGTGTACCTCTAGCCACTTAGAATGTGCATCTACAATGACTAGAAACATCTGCCCCATAAAAGGCCCTGCAAAGTCCACAAGTAGTCTGGACCACGGGCGGTCAGGCCACTCCCATGAATGGAGTGGGGCAGGCGGTGCCATTTTTTGGTTTATCTGACACTGGGAACAGGATTTCACCTTGTTTTCTAGATCCTGGTCCATGTTAGGCCACCATGCATATGCCCTGGCTAAGCTTTTCATACGGGAGGCCCCTGGGTGGGCCTCATGGATCTCCTCCATTACTTATGAATGCCCCTGAGGTGGGACCACCACTCTGGAGCCCCAGAGAATGCAGCCATCTTGGATGCTCAGTTCATCTTTTCGTTTAGCATAAGGCCTCAGTCTCTCATCCTCTACCACAGGGGGCCAACCCTGCATGAGGAATCTTTTCACCTGAGACAGGACCGGGACCCTCTCTGTCCACTGTTTGATCTGTTTGGCATTCACAGGAGAAGTTGACAGTCTCTCCAGCAAGAAAACTCTCTGGAGGCACCACGGTCTGGGTGGGTGTGTCAGGCAAAGGGAGCCGACTCAGCGCGCTGCATTTGTGTTGTCCTCCCCTGCTCTGTAGACTATAGTGTACTGGCAGGCTGACAGCGTGAGGGCCCAGCGCTGTACTCTCACTGATGCCATGGAAGGAATACACTTAAGCTCACTAAAAAGGCTCATCAGTGGTTTGTGGTCAGTACAGATGGTAAATGCCCGACCGTAGAGGTACTGATGAAAATGATTAACAGCGAACACAACAGCTAGACCCTCCTAGTCTAGCACGGAGTAGCCCTTCTCAGCTTGTCAATGACTGTGATGTGAATTAAGTGGGTTTGTCTGACCCGTCCTTCATCACATGTGAAAGAACTGCCCCGACACCATGTGGTGAGGTGTCATAGGACAGGATGATCTCTTTGTCTGGGTCGAAATGAACCAGCAGCTTCGCTGAATGCAGTAGTGTTTTCACATTGGTGAAAGCTGTCTCCTGTGCAGACCCCTACTCCCAACGAGAGCCCTTGCGGATAAATAAGTACAGGGGCGCCAGCTGTGTTGAGAGCTCTAGGAGGAACTTCACCATGCCCAGAAATGACCTGAGCTCAGGCACGTTTTTGGGGCTTGGAGCTTCCTTGATGGCCCTGACCCTGTCCTCCACTGGACGCAAACCCTGGGCCGTGATGGTGTGGCCCAGGTATGTCATGCTTGGTGCTTGGAAAATACAGTTGCTATGCTTCAAGCAGAGCCCTGCCTCTGAGAGTCTCTTTAGCACCTGCTCCAGGTTGCTGAGGGGCTCCTCCTCGGTCTCTCCAGTGACCAGGATATCATCCAGATAATCTGCTACATGGGGAATACCCTGCAACACTGTCCATTGTCCTTCGGAAAATGGCTGGGCTGGAGGCCACTCCAAGCTCAAATAGCTAGCAAACAATGATCAGATGTAGTTTTATTCACCGAAACTTCAGCCTTCTATCTCCCGTTTTATACTCGTTGCCAAAAATGTAGTAACTTGAACGACACGTGTACTTTACAGTAAGAAAGCTTTACTTAACTGAATGGGGCCGATACATAGCAGAATTGCAGTGCGCTAACCATCCGCGAGCACAAACATGGCACATACACACTAGACCCTTTCACTGTTTGTAAACAGTGATGACGTAGGTGTGGATGCGTGCGCATTTAGGCAACGGAAGTATGGCGGAGTTAGCTAGTTTGTCAAACTATGCAAGGGGATTAACGACAAAAGATCGCGAAAGTTACCTGAATAAATTAACTTTGGCGAACGGCAACCGACTTGCAGATCCGTGTGGCTGGAAGACGTTACTAAGTTGCCTCATATCCAGTGGCCAGATATACACACACACACACACACACACACACACACACACACACACACACACACACACACACACACATTTGGTGGAGAGACCGAGCGTATACACAAGAGAGAAGTTGCGGGCATACTGTGTTGTCTGTGGTCTGTTGTCATGTACAAAATGTAAAATACCATGACATAATTCATTCATGAATAAAATTAAATGTTCATGGCTAAGTAGAAAAATGCATTACATCATTTGAAATATTTTAGGGCTGCATTTAATTATCTTCTTTTTTCTGTTGATTAGTTTCTGGATTAATCGATTACAGTAGTTGTTTAGTCTCTAAAATGTCTGAAAAAGATGGTTAAATGTTGATCAGTGTTTTTCAAAGGCCAAGATCACATCCTGAAATGTCTTGTTTTGTGCACAACACAAAGGTTCAGTTTACTGTCACAGAGGAGGGACTAAACCAGAGAAATATTCACATTTAAGAGGCTACAAGCAGAGAATTTTCACAATTTTTCTTATAAATGACTCGGATCAAGGTGTCGTCAAAATGTATATTTAATAACAGCTCTCAATTAATAGTTGCAGTTCTAAATCATTTGGAGAGGAAAACATAAACAGTGTTACATGTCCTGACAACGCACAGTGCAGTGCTGTTTGTGAAATGGCAACATATGAATGATGGAATTCACTCATTTTTTAGATTTTTTGGAACAACACTTTTGCAGAGGTTTGTGAGAGCGCCACACACCATCACAACATCATCGAGAATGTTAACCTGTGACACTGGAATTACTGTCTGCAAAATCTTAAAGTTCTTCCATCGCCCAATTACTCGTTCCACATGTATCCTTACACGAGACAGTTGTCTCGATGAGTCCACCTCCTGTGCAGAGAGTTGCTTTTTTCCTTTTGTGAAATGAGGTATACGAAGGGTGGCACCATAAACTGCAAGTTCATCTTGGATTAGAAATCCCCTATCTGCCAGAATCTCATCGTTATGTTCCAAAAACCCTGATTCCTTTGTTATCTGCTTGTCAGAACCCCGCCCACCCTAACCAGGGGACAGAAATGAGATTGCTCCAGCTGGAGTGATGCCAATCAAATACTTAATGGTGTTGGCATGTTTATAATTTGACCATGTCTGGGCCCTGGCAGTCAGATTACTGGGTCTAGCAATGAAAACCTCTGTGCAGTCTATTCTGCACCGGCATCTTTTAAAGTCTCGCTTGCAGATTTTAGGCAGGTTCTTTAGTATAGCTCCCTTACTTGGCCATTTAATGAGTGGTTTGAGGACTATGGCCATAGCAGGTATTCTGCTCCGACAAATATTTGATAATGTGGATTTTGATACCTTAAATCTATAGGCTAAATCAGTATTAGTTAGGCCCAGCCTTAATTTCATTACCACAACCAACAGATGATCCTGTAGAGAGAGGTTTTGGCTAATTCTTTCTACACTGTCTGTTATTTTTGCACACAGCCAGTCAAAGATAATGGAGGTAAGTCCTGTGAAAAAAATCAGTTGTCCCATGTTGAACTTAATAGTGGCATAAGAAAACGTAGAGTTCTGCAGCTCCTCTTTAAGCTTCTCATTTTCAGCCCGTAGTTTTTCACACTCCTGCTGCAGGTTGACATAGTCCTTCTGAAGCTGAGGGTAACTCAGGTTCAGATCATCATATTCTGTCCTTGGGACGTCATCTTCAGCTTTAACAGAAAAGCCAACAGTTAGGATATGCCGGCACAAGCTCACAACAACAATATCTCCTTACCAGGACAACACAGTTAAGCCCATGTTAACCCCATCCTCCGCATCGGAACATACTCTCCCGTATCGGTTTCCTGAGAAAAAGGCAACACAGAGCTCACGATGAATGAATCAAAAGCCCCAGTATCTCTCAGAATTTTTACCGGCACGGTGACGTCACGCAGCCGTCGGACACAAACACAGAGACATCTGACTCCTCCCACTTACAACCTGCCTCAGCTCTCACCTGGTGACAAGGAGAAATGACAGGACTGGTATGTTGCACAGAAAAGCACACGCAGCAGACTTCCTCGACACTCCACTATTCCCACATCTAGCATAGTCAGCTTTCCATTGTCCCCTGCCTTTGGAATAGTTGCAGATTTTGGTTGCGTCAACATATATGTGGCCCCGTGTAGCCCGTTCTGGCCCACTCAGGCGAGGACTAGTTCTTTCCTCCCACTTACCTGCTACACGAAACCTGCTGCCATCATCACGGGCATGATGCTCACGATCACCCCTGTGCGTCAGCACCACATACTCATGTGCCAGCTTAGCTGCCTCCGCAGCAGTCTGCACCTTATGGTCGTTGATATATACGGCAGTGTGCCTTAGAGCAGAATTTCTGAACTCCTCCAGAACGACCAAATCACACAAAGCATCATAAGTTTCAGCTTTCAAAGCTGTACACCATCGGCTAACATGGGTAGCCAGCTCCCTGGCGAACTCAACATGGGTCTGCTTCCCAGACTTCTCCCATGTCCGAAGCCTCTGGCGGTATGCCTCAGGTGCCAACTCGTAGGCCCTCAACACTGCAGCCTTGACCGTTGCATAAGCTTTACTCTCAGCCACAGTGAGAGCAGAATAAGCCTCCTGCCTTTTCCCGTTAGCGCGCACTGCACAAGTAGTGTGCGGTCAGGGTCTGACCACTCTGGTCTTGGCTACACGCTCAAAAAAGGAGAAAAAAGTATCTGGGTCCCGTTCTCAAAGCTGAGGAACCAACCGGCAGCATCAAAAGAACCAGCGGTACTGTTCGACCTACCAGGAACAGGAAAAGAGGCATGGCCCGCACCGGTGACAGATGCACTCGGACTTAATCTCCACTCCTCCACCTCAAGTCTTTTCATTTCTGCCTCCCTCGTCAACTTCTCGACAGCCAGCCTTTCCCTCTTGTAACAGCAGCAGCTCTTTCCTCTGCTCGAAAGTTAGACCAGCCTCACCAGGGCCAGGCGCAGAGAAAGTTTCAGCCCAGGACCAACAGCATACAACTTGGGTGTAACGACTCCCAGTTCAGTCAAGTTAGCTTTAACGTTCTCCTTCATTCTCTTATTACCGACTTCCAATTCAAAATGCTCGGCAAGTTTCAACAACTACTCCCGCGAACAGTGCTCCAAAAGCTCCTCCGACGGAGCTCTCAAAGAATCCTGCACACTAGTGTGGTGGGGAACGCTTCACTGGTAGGGTGAGTGGTTGTGAATGCAGCTCCAGGCCTGACTCCTCCCTCAGCCAATCCCCGCTTCAGGGCCAGGTTATCTAAGCCACCTGTGACCACCTGTGACCACCTATGCAGTCCTTTTTTTGCCTTCTCTCTGCCTTGGCCCCTGACGTGTCTGGTAGTTGGTGCTGCAGTTCCTGAACTTCTAGCGTGGAGCCCCTAGTGTTTGCTGCCACTGTTGTGCTGGTTATCAGGAGTATTTCCTGGTGTCAAGGTCCCCTGCTAGAGGTAGGTCACCTGCTGCTGTTTTGCCTTAGTTTCTTTGTTTGCTTTAGTTTATTTGATTACTACCTGGGTTGGCACTTCTTTAGTTTGGTTTCTTTGTTGTTGACCTATGTGATTTATTTTGTTAGTTATTTCCCTCAGCGGCCTGAGTGTCATCTTGTGGGAGACTAGGCACTTGTGGTGAGGTCCCTTCACGTGCATGTGTGTGTGCGCGCGCGCGAGTAGGAGCACCGGGACACGTGTGGAGAGTTCACCAGTCTGCTGTGGCCTTGTTGTGGGCTTGCTGTGGGCTTGCTGTGGGCTTGCTGTGGGTTTGCTGTGGGTTTGCTGTGGGTTTGCTGTGGCCTTGTTGTGGGCTTGTTGTGGGCTTGCTGTGCTGCAGGGAAGGTGAGTATTGGTAGCACCCCTGGGCACTCCCTCCTCCGTTAGTCTGCCTTCCACACTTGGCCTCAGCCTAGCTTTCTAGTTTGGTTACCATTATTTGTTTAGGCTGGGTATTTTTTGGTAGTTTGAAGTGGCTTTTTTTTAAAAATTTCTCAATTGTATTAAAAGATCCTTTTTAGTAATTATTGGTAATAAAGATTCAATAGCTTCATGTTGGTTTTAATCGTTTTTTTCTTGATTTCCTTAGCAGCTCCAGTTCCGATCCTTTCTTGTTTTGATTAATTAAACAAAGGTAGTGTAACGTGCATGGATAAGTAAACACGTTGGTCCTTGAGTGACGGGTCGGACCCTTTAGTCGACTGGTTAATGTGGTCGTTTGCGGAGTGGGAGACACGGGTTCGCGTCCCGGCTGTGGCGACGGTCTCCCGGACTGCCCCCCTGATTCGCTTCAGTATTTATATTTTTGAACCACGTCCCTGTCCTTCTTCAGTAGCGAATCTGTTCGCCTGGCTAAGCTTCAAATCCTTAATTCTGGTATTAATGAGAAATAGTATTTCCTGGGGTGCAATTCCCCAGGTGGCGTCGTTGGCCCTTTTCTTCGTCTTGGCCCTCCGCCACTAGCCATGAGTTAAACACAAGTGACCTGCCCAAACCACCCAAAACTGCCGATGCAAAAAGAAAAAACAACAACAACAAACAAACCAAAAGAAAAAACAGGTTACAAGTCCTACCCGCAGCACGCTGAGCTCCCACAGCCCCAACGCAAAGCCCAAAATGATCTGCCTATCCAGAGTCTCCCCCCAGTCTTCAGGTGCTACTTCTGGTGGGTACTGACGCACTTAAACCCCAAACCCCGGTGAAGCAACCATGACATGGCGACCCACCTGCAGCTTTGGACGTGCCCCCGAGACAACCACTCCAACCACGTTCTCACAACACTAACAACCCCCAAACGAATCCCAAAGGGAACCCGCTCTTAAGCCAGACCAGGGAACCCGCTCTTAAGCCAGACCAAGGACAGAACAACAGCAATGTACTACGGCGTGCCCAGGATCGACAGAACCCAACGCCACAAAAACACCGGCACAACCAGTGTGGCGGCACAAACCCACAGCCCTCAGAACAAACCAGCGGCTGCTGACCCAGTACGGCTGCTTACATTAACAACAAACAACCACTTACCACCTTCGTCAATGCCTCCCAACAACAGACCGCGCAACTCATTCTTCAAAATGAGGCGCCCCGCTTACTATGCTACAGCTGAGCTGACGTCACGCCAAGACGGGATCAACAAAGGACGAGCCCCCCTATGTCACAGCCCGGCTCGTTGGCGGCGACAAAGATGGGGGACCAGACGAGTTTGTAATTTTGTCCAAGCAAATGTATAAAAACAACCAAAACGATAAAGAGCAACGAAATAAACGTGGTAGTCCGCACTCAGCTCATGAGCAGAACGGGACGAGCCTCCGCCCCTGACCAAGATCCTGCGAGACAAAAAAGAACACAAAATCACAGGCGCCCCTAGTGGAGTGGAGGGGTCGTCACAGTGTATATAAAGAAATTCATTAATCTGGAAACAATATAAGCGCAAGTTTACAAATGGAAGCATAATATGATACATATACCTGGCTTCTGGGTTCACAGCACAGTAATCTAATTTCATTTATGTGTCGTATACGTTCGTAAAATTTTACAGAAACTCACAAAAAATGGAGTGAACGTGGGCATTTTTGCCACTCACACTGTTGTGGTTACACCGCCCCGAGCTGCCTCCCCGGCACGTTCAAGCCACTCCCCCAGCTCGGACGTGCCGGAAACATCCGAGCGCTCGGCTCGCGCTCTGAGGAGACGAGCGCTGCACTGCACCAGGTGTTTGCCATCATCCATCAGGCACACCTGTGGCAATCAGGCAGCCTTCTACAAGAAGCCTCCCAGAACGTCTCTCAGGGCTTCGACGTACTGAACCCTGCGGTAAAGTTCTGACAAGCCCTCCAGCGTTCCTTGCTTTCTGTTTATTCCCCAGTGTCTTATCTTCGTGTCTGTTTCCTCCCAAGACTCTCCCTCCGCCACTTCCACGGCTCCCCGCGTCTCCCTCGTCCCCAGCGACCTTCACGTTTCTCCCCGGACCTCTCCTGCGATCTCCCCCCTTGTCCCTCTATCTGGACCCCTCCTTTCGGACTCGACTTCCCGGATCTCGGACCCGGACTTTCTCGGACAACCCCTCTTGGATCATGGACTGGACTTTCTCGCCAGGTGCACGCACATTTTTTCAACACCTCCTGGTCATTTACATACCGCACCACACATTGGCTAAAAACACTCACACATACTTATTCACGCAAACCACGGGACACCACACATAGTTTACTCACACATCCCACTAACAGGACGCCTTTTTTCACCATACGTTTCCCTCCCACAATAAAACCTCCCTTTGTGGCTTTTTGAAGTCATCTCGTGTCTGTCTGTCTTGGGTTTCGCCACACGGGTCTGGTTCTGGTGCGCGGGCATAACAGTTAGACCAGGTGTCGTTAGTTGTTGGGTTGTTTTGCTTTACGGTTGGCTAGCAAGTTAGCCAGCTAGCTCTTTGCCATCTCTTCTGTGCAGATTTAGTCTAAAAACGTGGTTCCTTGTCGGATTAAAGGGAGGTTTTCTTTTAAGAAAGTGGTACTTTGTCTTTTTCTTTTAGGCTCTTTTCTACATTCTGTCTCACTAGAGACCCAACGTCTCATCATTTTTTAGGAGCCCATCTCGTATGTGTGCTCAAGTGTCCAGACTTCCCTCTCACACCATCTCTCTCTCTCTCCCTCTAGCTCTCTCTCTTGCTGTCGCTACGTCTCTCCCTCTCGCGCTCTCTCTCTCTCTCTCCCTCTAGCTCGCTCTCTCTCTCTCCCTCTAGCTCTCCCTCTAGCTGTCTCTCTCGCGCTCTCTCTCTCTCTCTCCCTCTAGCTCGCTCTCTCTCCCTCTAGCTCGCTCTCTCTCTCTAGCTCACTCTCTCTCTCCCTCTCGCTGTCTCTCTCTCCCTCTAGCTCTCTCTCTTGCTGTCGCTACCTCTCTCTCTCCCTCTAGCTCTCTCTCTCTGTCTTTCTCTCTCTCCCTCTAGCTCTCTCTCTCTCTCCCTCTAGCTCTCTGTCTCTCTCTCTCTCCCTCTAGCTCTGTCTCTCTCTCCCTCTCTCTGGGCGGAAGTGCGAGTGAGCATGCGGCGCAGGCGCCCGAGAGCGGTTGTGAGCGTTTATCTGTCTTTTCCATCTTTTTTGCTGTTTTCACCTTGCAAATATTGTACACAGTGTGTTGTGTAGGGTTGCTGGCTTGGTGTGTGTAAATAAGGGGGTTTCAAGGGGTTTTGTGTGCGTGTTTGGAGTCGACTGGTCGGCGTGCTAAACGCCAGCATGGAGTTTACCAAACTCACCAGAGAACATGGGCTTAAAGTGTCGCCCAGTTTCCTGTGTTGGGTGGAGGACTGTGCCCTGGCAGTGGGGGAGGTTGTGGGTCACAGCAGCGTTAAATCTGCTGCTAGAGGGCGCTGTGGTGATTTTTTGTCGACGCTGTAGCCAAAGCACAGAAGGTGGCCGAGGCCGGCGTTGTTAATGACAGTTTGGTGTGGGTTTCTGAGAAATGTCAAACTTGAGGACTTCTTTGCAGACAAAGAGCTGTCTCTGTACGCTGTTAAGTCCCAGATGGGACACAAAGACGGATGCAGCTACACTGATCAGGAGACGGACAGGCTACGGAAAATAGTTCTGAAAATCAAACAAGAATTACAACATGAAGCGTCAGAGGCAACATAAGACAAATCTGGTCCCGTCCTGGTCGATGTTGTTGATGATGTGTAAGACCAGGCTGGTGGACGAGTGTGTTGCACCGGGCGCTCCTCCTCCTCCTCCTCCTGCTGCCGGAGGAGCCACTGATACATGGAACCAGGCTGGTGGTCTACGACTGGTGCCTTCCAGGATTTCCCAGAAACTGTTTTCCTCCCCGACCATCACCCCACAGCGCCTAGGGGCTGCAGCAGGACTGGGACTCAACAACACCAAGGCCATAGCTCAGCTGCTCAACATGAGGTCTACATGAGCTCTACATGAGGTCTACATGAGCTCTACATGAGGTCTACATGAGCTCTAACATGAGCTCTAACATGAGCTCTAACATGAGCTCTAACATGAGCTCTAACATGAGCTCTACATGAGGTCTACATGCCGCACAAGAGACGGATTTTATAGCTACGAAGTAAAAACTGTCTGAAGGAGATTTTTTTTTTTTACAAATACTTGTTTAGACTACCCATTGGTCTTAGTTTTTCCCTGAAACTGTTTTTTGGATGAGCTGGATTATAAAGAGATGATTGTGTTTGGTTCTAAGCTGTTGGACTATTGGACTGTAGCGTATTTGGAATAAATGTACGTTTTAAAAATAAAAAAAAATCTCTCGCTCTCTCTCTCTGTCTCTCTCTCTCTCTGTCTCTCTCTCTCTGTCTGTCTCTCTCTCTCTCTCTCTCTCTCGCTGTCTCTCTCTCTCTCTCTCTCTGTCTCTGTCTCTCTCTCTCTCTCTGTCTCCCTCTCTCTCTCTCTCTCTCTCTGTCTCTCTCTGTCTTCCTCTCTCTCTCTGTCTCTCTCTCTCTGCACTGCATGCGGGAAGGTTGGGTACGTCAGCGTGAGTGAGGGCGTTGAATGAGCTTGAGCATGTTTTTGTTGGATTAATTCACTTGTTCTCTACTGCTTTCACTTTTCTTTTCTTTTCTTCTCTACATGGTAAGGTGAGAGAAGTTTACTTTTACTTCGTCGTTGGTTGTTGGAAAGTGACTGGAGTGGCTGGTGGGAGGTTGGTGGTGTGCAATATGGCGCCCCTCCCCGGTGAGGGCTCGCCTCCCCTGTCTATCAGACACGGGGTTAGAGTCGTGGTGGACGCGCGGTACACTGTGGAACAGGTTCTCCTGGCTGCAGGAGAACAGGTCGGCTATGAGAACATCACCTACGGCTCTCGGATGAACAAAGCCGTGGTGGCTTTTCTCCGAGAGGAGCGTTTAGTCCACCTGTTGGTGGAGAGAGGCCTGGTGCTGGACGATTTGTTTGTAGCTGTCTCGCCATTGTTTGTGCCGTCGACACGTGTTACCGTGTCAGGCGTACCTCCGTTTATCCCGAACGAGCTCCTTGAGAAAGACTGGGTCGTTTCGGGAAGTTTGCTGGCGGGTTCAGAACAGTCCGTCTGGGTTGTGGCGACGCCAGACTGCAGCATGTTAACTCCCTGCGGAGACAGGCCTTCATGTATTTAAATGATCCCTCAGAACATCTACAAGTGTCATTTAAGGTCAAATACGAACACGGCTTCTACACTTTGTACGCGAGTTCTGGCAGCATGAAGTGTTTTGAGTGCGGCGATGTCGGCCACAAACGCTCATCCTGCCCGCACAGGGAGCCCACAGCGGGCAGCAGTACAGGCGAGCCGCCGCCTGCTGCGCCGTTTGCGGGCTACCGCCCTCGGCGGCGCCATCAGGCGGCAGGAGATACCGTAACCGGTGATCCGCAACCTGGTACGGAAGGAAATGTAACAACTGAGCAGGACAGCAATACTGTAAATGATGGTAATCTGAGTGTTACTGAAGCACAGGATGCGGATGTAAGCAGAGACGAAGGACAGACAGAACCAGCGGGAGACAGTCACCCAGCCGAGGCTGAGAGTCAGGTTCCTGCAGGTGAGTCACACTGTGAAGACGCTGGAAATGAAGATGAGGACATGTTAGAGGATGATAGCCTATCTCAGTTTGCTGATATTGTGTCGCAAGATGATCAGCAGTCATACTCATTGAAAGAGATTAATGATTTCCTTGACGAAACCTATGGCAGACAGTCTGTGGATGTAACAGATTTCTTCTCGGATCCTGACAGGTTTGTTAGTTCTGTTATGAAAATTAGAAAAACAGCTGGATATGAAGAGCTCAGTAAGCAGAAGAGGTTTCGTCTGAAGAAGATTCTGACGAAACTCGGGAAAGAAAAGCGAGGGAAGGTTTCTTTACATGTACAAAACTGAAATATATGTGACACACAAAAGGTGGTTTTTCTCTCTTGGAAAGGTTTCACTGTCTTATCCTTCCTTTTCTCTCTTCTTTTAATGGACGGTTTGCGAGTAGGGAGTCTAAATATTAATGGAGGACGGGACAGAGTTAAGCGAGGTGTGGTAGCTGAGCTGATTAGAGCTAAGAACATAGATGTGCTCTTCCTACAGGAAACACACAGCTCTGCAGACAACGTGATAGAGTGGGGAATGAGTTGGGCAGGCCAGGCTTTTTTGAGCCATGGTACCAACTTTAGTGCAGGTGTAGCTGTTCTCTTTTCGCAGCACCTCCTTTTGACAAATGTTTTGATATGTGAAGTGGAGCAGGGCAGGATCCAGGTAGTTCAGGCAACAATCCAAGAAATACCCTTTGTGTTTATAAATGTATATGCTTATAATACAGGCACTGGTCGCTTGAGATTGTTTAGCAAACTGAGGGATAAACTCAAACAATTTAATAGTGGCTCAATCATAGTGGTGGGAGGAGACTGGAGTTGCACTACACACCCTACAGTTGACAGAAACTCAGAAGAGCCCCATCCACCGTCAGCTTCTTTTCTGTCCACTGTGGTTGCAGAAAACGACCTTACGGATGCTTGGAGGACACTTAATCCAACAGTTAGGCAGTACACATGGGTAAAAGCTGCGGAGGGTAGTGTGAGGGCAGCCAGGTTGGACAGGATTTACCTCAATCAAACATACAACAACAGGTTGATTAAGTCCACGATATCACCTGTGGGATTTTCAGATCACCATTTAGTAGTGGCAGATTTTTCTTTACAAGTTCAATTTCGACACTGTTCCCACTGGCACTTCGATGTGCGGCTAACGCAGGATAAAGCCTTCTGTCAGTTCTTCTCTGACTTCTGGAGTCATTGGGGGCTGAGGAAGAAGGATTTTGAGAGCTTAGCTCGATGGTGGGAGGTAGGAAAAACACAAATTAGGATTTTCTGTCAGCAATACAAACAACACACTCTCGGTGTGGAGAAACTTTGTCTTGATGAATTAGAGGGAGAAATTAGGATATTAGAAGGCGAAGTAATTATTGGACATGATGGTGACAGCAGCACTTTGGAAAGTAGGAGGAAGGCTTTAGGTAGGTTCCTACATGAGAGAGCAAAGGGCGCTTTAATCAGGACCCGACTTGCCACCATCGAAGACATAGATGCTCCAACTTCTTTTTTCTTTAAACTCGAGAAGAAAATTAGAAAGAATAATGTGATGATGCACCTCAAACTTCCCAGTGGGGCAACAACAACTGATCCATCAGAGATGAGGAAGTTGGCCATAGACTTCTACAGCAGCCTGTTCAGTGCGGAGACCTGTGACTCTGGCTGTGTGGGAGAGATACTGGAGGGACTGCCTCAGCTGGGTGAAACACAGGTGACTTCGCTGGAGTCCCCCGTCTCCTTTGATGAGATGTCTGCGGCGGTTCAGCAGCTCAGCTGTGGCAAAGCCTCTGGAGTTGATGGACTTCCTTCAGAGATCTACAAGACGTTTTGGACCCAAATTGGACGAGACTTACACGATGTTTTTAGAGAATGTTTGAACTCTGGAACTCTACCTTTGAGTTGTAGACGGGCTGTCCTGACACTGCTACCAAAAAAGGGAGATCTTGGCCTACTAAAAAACTGGAGGCCAGTTTCATTGTTGTGTACTGACTATAAGATCATTGCAAAATGCTTTTCGAATAGGCTCAAACAGTGTATGGACACGGTTGTACATTACAGCCAGACGTACTGTGTTCCTGACCGTACAATTAAGGATAATCTTTTTTTGATACGTGACATTATTGCCATATCTAAGCTCCAGGAGCTGGATGTTGGCCTGCTTTCCTTAGATCAAGAGAAGGCTTTTGACAGGATAGATCATTGCTATCTGTTCCAAACACTTAAAGGTTTTGGTTTTGGGGATAAATTTGTTAACTGGATCAAGTTGTTGTATTCCGGCGCCAGTGTTCTGTTGAAGGTAGGAGGTGGACTCAGCCGACCTGTCTCTGTTAGGAGGGGTATCAGACAGGGTTGTCCCTTATCTGGGATGCTGTACTCCCTGGCCATTGAACCACTTTTATTTCAGCTCAGGCAGGGGCTCCCAGGGCTAACCTTTTCAGGGAAGATCACCACTGCAGTTAGCTTATCAGCATACGCTGATGATGTCACGGTTTTCATAACAACCCAAAACGATGTACATTTTCTCAAACAGAAATTGGCCTTATACGAACAAGCTTCCTCTGCAAAGGTTAATTGGTCAAAATCCGAGGGCCTCTTGCTGGGGGAGTGGAACAATAGAGAAAAGCCGACATTACCAGCGGGGCTGCAGTGGAATACAGACGGGATAAAATGCCTAGGTGTCTTTCTAGGCAGTGACCGCTTCCTGAGCAAAAACTGGGAGGGTTTAACCGAGAAGGTCAGTGCCCGATTGTCTAGGTGGACTTGGATCCAGCCTCAGTTGTCCTATAGGGGGAGGGTCTTGATTGTTAACAACTTGATTGCCTCGATGTTCTGGCACCGGTTTACAGTTTTAGAACCTCCGGACACGCTCATACGGGAAGTACAGAAGACGCTAGTGGACTTCTTCTGGGGAGGCTTTCACTGGACCAAGTCTGCTGTGCTGTTCCTACCAATGCTGGAAGGAGGCCAGGGCCTGATTGACCTCCGCAGTCGCATCATGGCCTTTCCCCTTCAAACTGTGCAGCGCCTTTTATACCATGACCAGCGACTTTGGAGTGAAACGGCGTCTGTGTTGCTTCGGAGGGTCATGAACCTCAACTATGACAAACACCTGTTCTTTCTGGACCTGGCTGGCATGGATTTCACGACAACACCCTTCTATCAATCTGTTCTCCACGCTTGGAGAACGGTCTTGCGCACCAACAGGGACTACTCCCAGCTCTATGGCAGTGTCGGGGAGGAGCCACTGTTCCATAACCCACTGATACACTGCAGGATGCTCAGCTCGGCAAGTGTACAGAGATCCCTCATAAGAGCTGGACTTACGAAATTAGCGTGTCTCAGATCAGGAGGACAGTGGAAGACGGCGGGCATTTTGAGCCAAGAGACTGGCTTTAAATCTCTTCGTTTGATGGAGAGATTGTTGGGAGAAGTGATCAGTGCACTTCCTGGCTTCTTCAGGGAGGTACTAGGAGCGGAGTGTGGAGAGGATCAGCCAGCTATGCTGCCTGTCTTTCCATCTTTGTCAGTCCGTGCGGCAGTGGAAGAGCAGGAAGAAGTGAAGGGGGCCATTCTGTCCTTCAAAACGCCAGAACTACATGACCTCTCAAGCACGTCACAGAAGGCCTTGTACGCAGTCACTGTAAAGGTTCTCAACAGAACATCACTAGCCGGCGTGCAGGAGTCGAGGTGGTTGAGTTTGTTGGCACCAGGCTCATCCCCCAGGGGCAGCTGGAGGTCCCTGTACAAACCCCCCATTGAGAAACGCACTGCGGATCTACAGTGGAGGGTGGTACACAGGGCTGTGGCTACGAACAGACATGTGGCACACTTTGATCCTAGGGTAGGGAGTCAATGCTCTTTCTGCAATGATGAGGAAACCCTACAGCACTTACGGCTTAGATGTCCCAGGTTGGGCCCTCTTTTCTCTGTACTGCAGCGGTGGCTCAGAGGTTTAGGAGAGGTTCTTGCGGACAGCCTGTTTGTCTTTGGTCCGAGGTACATGGCAGCACAGTGCAGACGTATCACCTTGGTTAATTTTTTGATAGGACAGGCGAAAATGAGCATTTGGCTTAGCAGAAGGAACAAGATGAAAGGCACAGGGTCCACAGACGCCATGCTCATGTTCAGTGGTCTAGTGGCTGCTCGGCTGAAAATAGAGTTCATGTTCTTCAACCTTAGTTCAAACCTAGAAGGACTTATTTCTATGTGGGGACATGGGGATGTGCTGTGCACAGTGGAAGACCAAGTGCTTATTCTTAATCTTTGAAAAAAGGGGAAATAGGGGGAAGGTGTATCCTTTGTTTTTACTGTGTATGGCGATTGTTGTGTTTTTCCACTATGTATATGAGTTTTTGTGTTGATGTTATCTTGATGTGACTGAAGAATTGGAACATTAAAGGCTTGGTTAAAGGTCTCTCTCTCTCTCTCTGTCTCTCTCTGTCTCCCTCTCTCTCTCTCTGTCTCTCTCTCTCTCTCTCTCTGTCTCTGTCTCCCTCTCTTTCTCTCTGTCTCCCTCTCTCTCTGTCTCTCTCTCTCTCTGTCTCCCTCTCTCTCTGTCTCTCTCTCTCTCTGTCTCTCTCTCTGTCTCTCTGTTTCTCTCTCTCTCTCTGTCTCTCTCTCTCTGTCTCCCTCTCTCTCTGTCTCTCTCTCTGTCTCTCTCTCTCTCTCTCTCTCTCTCTCTCTCTCTCTCGCTCTCTCTCTCTCTGTCTCTCTCTCTCTGTCTCTCTCTCTGTCTCTCTCTCTCTCTCTCCTCTCTCTCTCTCCCTCTCTCTCTCTGCACTGCATGCGGGAAGGTTGGGTACGTCGGCGTGAGTGAGGGCGTTGAATGAGCTTGAGCATGTTTTTGTTGGATTAATTCACTTGTTCTCTACTGCTTTCACTTTTCTTTTCTTTTCTTTTCTTCTCTATATGGTGATGTGAGGGAAGTTTACTTTTACTTCGTCGTTGGTTGTTGGAAAGTGACTGGAGTGGCTGGTGGGAGGTTGGTGGTGTGCAATATGGCGCCCCTCCCCGGTGAGGGCTCGCCTCCCCTGTCTATCAGACACGGGGTTAGAGTCGTGGTGGACCCGCGGTACACTGTGGAACAGGTTCTCCTGGCTGCAGGAGAACAGGTCGGTTATGAGAACATCACCTACGGCTCTCGGATGAACAAAGCCGTGGTGGCTTTTCTCCGAGAGGAGCGTTTAGTCCACCTGTTGGTGGAGAGAGGCCTGGTGCTGGACGATTTGTTTGTAGCCGTCTCGCCATTGTTTATGCCGTCGACACGTGTTACCGTGTCAGGCGTACCTCCGTTTATCCCGAACGAGCTCCCTGAGAAAGACTGGGTCGTTTCGGGAAGTTTGCTGGCGGGTTCAGAACAGTCCGTCTGGGTTGTGGCGACGCCAGACTGCAGCATGTTACCTCCCTGCGGAGACAGGCCTTCATGTATTTGAATGATCCCTCAGAACATCTACAAGTGTCATTTAAGGTCAAATACGAACACGGCTTCTACACTTTGTACGCGAGTTCTGGCAGCATGAAGTGTTTTGAGTGCGGCGATGTCGGACACAAACGCTCATCCTGCCCGCACAGGGAGCCCACAGCGGGCAGCAGTACAGGCGAGCCGCCGCCTGCTGCGCCGTTTGCGGGCTACCGCCCTCGGCGGCGCCATCAGGCGGCAGGAGATACCGTAACCGGTGATCCGCAACCTGGTACGGAAGGAAATGTAACAACTGAGCAGGACAGCAATACTGTAATGATGGTAATCTGAGTGTTACTGAAGCACAGGATGCGGATGTAAGCAGAGACGAAGGACAGACAGAACCAGCGGGAGACAGTCACCCAGCCGAGGCTGAGAGTCAGGTTCCTGCAGGTGAGTCACACTGTGAAAACGCTGGAAATGAAGATGAGGACATGTTAGAGGATGATAGCCTATCTCAGTTTGCTGATTTTGTGTCACAAGGTGATCAGCAGTCATACTCATTGGAAGAGATTAATGATTTCCTTGACGAAACCTATGGCAGATAGTCTGTGGATGTAACAAATTTCTTCTCGGATGTGGACAGGTTTGTTAACTCTGTTATGAAAATTAGAAAAACAGCTGGATATGAAGAGCTCAGTAAGCAGAAGAGGTTTCGTCTGAAGAAGATTCTGACGAAACTTAGGAAAGAAAAGCGAGGAAAGGTTTCTTTACATGTACAAAACTGAAATATATGTGATACGCAAAAGGTGTTTTTTTTCTCTCTCTTGGAAAGTTTTCACTGTCTTATCCTTCCTTTTCTCTCTTCTTTTAATGGACGGTTTGCGAGTAGGGAGTCTAAATATTAATGGAGGACGGGACAGAGTTAAGTGAGGTGTGGTAGCTGAGCTGATTAGAGCTAAGAACATAGATGTGCTCTTCCTACAGGAAACACATAGCTCTGCAGACAACGTGATAGAGTGGGGAATGAGTTGGGCAGGCCAGGCTTTTTTGAGCCATGGTACCAACTTTAGTGCAAGTGTAGCTGTTCTCTTCTCGCAGCGCCTCCTTTTGACAAATGTTTTGACATGTGAAGTGGAGCAGGGCAGGATCCAGGTAGTTCAGGCAACAATCCAAGAAATACCCTTTGTGTTTATAAATGTATATGCTTATAATACAGGCACTGGTCGCTTGAGATTGTTTAGCAAACTGAGGGATAAACTCAAACAATTTAATAGTGGCTCAATCACATTGGTGGGAGGAGACTGGAATTGCACTACACACCCTACAGTTGACAGAAACTCAGAAGAGCCCCATCCACCGTCAGCTTCTTTTCTGTCCACTGTGGTTGCAGAAAACGACCTTACGGATGTTTGGAGGACACTTAATCCAACAGTTAGGCAGTACACATGGGTAAAAGCTGCAGAGGGTAGTGTGAAGGCAGCCAGGTTGGACAGGATTTACCTCAATCAAACATACAGCAACAGGTTGATTAAGTCCATGATATCACCTGTGGGATTTTCAGATCACCATTTAGTAGTGGCAGATTTTTCTTTACAAGTTCAATTTCGACACTGTTCCCACTGGCACTTCGATGTGCGGCTAACGCAGGATAAAGCCTTCTGTCAGTGCTTCTCTGAATTCTGGAGTCATTGGAGGCTGAGGAAGGAGGATTTTGAGAGCTTAGCTCGATGGTGGGAGGTAGGAAAAACACAAATTAGGATTTTCTGTCAGCAATACAAACAACACACTCTCGGTGTGGAGAAACTTTGTCTTGATGAATTAGAGAGAGAAATTAGGATATTAGAAGGCGAAGTAATTATTGGACATGATGGTGACAGCAGCACTTGGGAAAGTAGGAGGAAGGCTTTAGGTAGGTTCCTACATGAGAGAGCAAAGGGCGCTTTAATCAGGACCTGACTTGTCACCATCAAAGACATAGATGCTCCAACTTCTTTTTTCTTTAAACTCGAGAGGAAAATTAGAAAGAACAATGTGATGATGCACCTCAAACTTCCCAGTGGGGCAATTACAACTGATCCACCAGAGATGAGGAAGTTGGCCATAGACTTCTACAGCAGCTTGTTCAGTGCGGAGACCTGTGACTCTGGCTGTGTGGGGGAGATACTGGAGGGACTGCCTCAGCTGGGTGAAACACAGGTGACTTCGCTGGAGTCCCCCGTCTCCTTTGATGAGATGTCTGCGGTGGTTCAGCAGCTCAGCTGTGGCAAAGCCTCTGGAGTTGATGGACTTCCTTCAGAGTTCTACAAGACGTTTTGGACTCAAATTGGACGAGACTTACACGATGTTTTTAAAGAATTTTGAACTCTGGAACTCTACCTTTGAGTTGTAGACGGGCTGTCCTGACACTGCTACCAAAAAAGGGAGATCTTGGCCTACTGAAAAACTGGAGGCCAGTTTCATTGTTGTGTACTGACTATAAGATCATTGCAAAATGCTTTTCAAATAGACTCAAACAGTGTATGGACATGGTTGTACATTACAGCCAGACGTACTGTGTTCCTGACCGTACAATTAAGGATAATCTTTTTTTGATACGTGACATTATTGCCATATCTAAGCTCCAGGAGCTGGATGTTGGCCTGCTTTCCTTAGATCAAGAGAAGGCTTTTGACAGGATAGATCATTGCTATCTGTTCAAAACACTTAAAAGTTTTGGTTTTGGGGATAAATTTGTTAACTGGATCAAGTTGTTGTATTCCGGAGCCAGTGTTCTGTTGAAGGTAGGAGGTGGACTCAGCCGACCTGTTTCTGTTAAGAGAGGTATAAGACAGGGTTGTCCCTTATCTGGGATGCTGTACTCCCTGGCCATTGAACCAATTTTATTTCAGCTCAGGCAGGGGCTCCCAGGGCTAACCTTTTCAGGGAAGATCACCACTGCAGTTAGCTTATCAGCATACGCTGATGATGTCACGGTTTTCATTACAACCCAAAACGATGTACAATTTCTCAAGCAGAAATTGGCCTTATACGAACAAGCTTCCTCTGCAAAAGTTAATTGGTCAAAATCCGAGGGCCTCTTGCTGGGGGAGTGGAACAATAGAGAAAAGCCAACATTACCAGCGGGGCTGCAGTGGAATACAGAAGGGATAAAATGCCTAGGTGTCTTTCTAGGCAGTGACCGCTTCCTGAGCAAAAACTGGGAGGGTTTAACCGAGAAGGTCAGTGCCCGATTGTCTAGGTGGACTTGGATCCAGCCTCAGTTGTCCTATAGGGGGAGAGTCTTGATTGTTAACAACTTGATTGCCTCGATGTTCTGGCACCGGTTTACAGTTGTAGAACCTCCGGACACGCTCATACGGGAAGTACAGAAGATGCTGGTGGACTTCTTCTGGGGAGGCTTTCACTGGATCAAGTCTGCTATACTGTTCCTACCAGTGCTGGAAGGAGGCCAGGGCCTGATTGACCTCCACAGTCGCATCATGGCCTTTCGCCTTCAAACTGTGCAGCACCTTTTATACCATGACCAGCGACTTTGGAGTGAGACAGCGTCTGTGTTGCTTCGGAGGGTCATGAACCTCAACTATGACAAGCACCTGTTCTTTCTGGACCTGGCTGGCATGGATTTCACGACAACATCCTTCTATCAATCTGTTCTCCACGCTTGGGGAACGGTCTTGCGCACCAACAGGGACTACTCCCAGCTCTATGGCAGTGTCGGGGAAGAACCACTGTTCCATAACCCACTGATACACTGCAGGATGCTTAGCTCCGCAAGTGTAAGGAGATCCCTTATAAGAGCTGGACTTACGAAATTAGCGTGTCTCAGATCAGGAGGACAGTGGAAGACGGCGGGCATTTTGAGCCAAGATACCGGCTTTAAATCTCTTCGTTTGATGGAGAGATTGTTGGGAGAAGTGATCAGTGCACTTCCTGGCTTCTTCAGGGAGGTACTAGGAGCGGAGTGTGGAGAGGATCAGCCAGCTATGCTGCCTGTCTTTCCATCTTTGTCAGTCCGTGCGGCAGTGGAGGAGCAGGAAGAAGTGAAGGGGGCCATTCTGTCCTTCAAAACGCCAGAACTACATGACCTCTCAAGCACGTCACAGAAGGCCTTGTACGCAGTCACTGTAAAGGTTCTCAACAGAACATCACTAGCCGGCGTGCAGGAGTCGAGGTGGTTGAGTTTGTTGGCACCAGGCTCATCCCCCAGGGGCAGCTGGAGGTCCCTGTACAAACCCCCCATTGAGAAACGCACTGCGGATCTACAGTGGAGGGTGGTACACAGGGCTGTGGCTACGAACAGACATGTGGCACACTTTGATTCTAGGGTAGGGAGTCAATGCTCTTTCTGCAGTGATGAGGAAACCCTACAGCACTTATGGCTTAGATGTCCCAGGTTGGGCCCTCTTTTCTCTGTACTGCAGCGGTGGCTCAGAGGTTTAGGAGAGGTTCTTGTGGACAGCCTGTTTGTCTTTGGTCCGAGGTACATGGCAGCACAGTGCAGACGTATCACCTTGGTTAGTTTTTTGATAGGACAGGCGAAAATGAGCATTTGGCTTAGCAGAAGGAACAAGATGAAAGGCACAGGGTCCACAGACGCCATGCTCATGTTCAGGGGTCTAGTGGCTGCTCGGCTGAAAATAGAGTTCATGTTCTTCAACCTTAGTTCAAACCTAGAAGGGTTTATTTCTATGTGGGGACATGGGGATGTGCTGTGCACAGTGGAAGACCAAGTGCTTGTTCTTAATCTTTGAAAAAAGGGGAACTAGGGGGAAGGTGTATCCTTTGTTTTTACTGTGTATGGCAATTGTGTTATTTCCACTATGTATATGAGTTTTTGTGTTGATGTTATCTTGATGTGACTGAAGAATTGGAACATTAAAGGCTTGGTTAAAGGTCAAAGGTCTCTCCTCTCTCTCTCTCTCTGTCTGTCTCTCTGTCTCTCTATCTGTGTATCTGTGAGAGAGAGAGATAGAAAGCGACACACACACACATACACACAGAACAGTAGAGACAGAAACAGAAAAGACAGACAGACAGACGGAGATGGGGGGGGGGCATGACAGACACACGGGGTAAATAACTTTCTCCCCTCTCTCTGATTAACTTGATCCATGTGTATATTTCTGCCCCGTCCCTCTTGGTCGTCCTGACTAAAGCTCACGGTGACAGTTCGTACACACATATGTCACCATAGTAACGGCTATGTACACACATATGTCACCATAGTAACAAGACACGATCCACACCCATGACCTTCACTTTAAACTATTCCTTTTGTCCACTGGAAAAATACTGCAGGGCTGAAGCAGACGTGTACAAATACTTTTACCATGCTGTACTACTTTTACCACGCTGTACTACTTTTACCACGCTGTACTGCTTTTACCATGCTGTACTGCTTTTACCACACTGTACTGCTTTTACCACGCTGTACTGCTTTTACCATGCTGTACTACTTTTACCATGCTGTACTGCTTTTACCATGCTGTCCTGCTTTTACCACGCTGTACTGCTTTTACCACGCTGTAGTACTTTTACCACGCTGTACTGCTTTTACCATACTGTACTACTTTTACCATGCTGTACTACTTTTACCATGCTGTACTGCTTTTACCATGCTGTCCTGCTTTTACCATGCTGTACTACTTTTACCATGCTGTACTACTTTTACCACGCTGTACTACTTTTACCACGCTGTACCACTTTTACCACGCTGTACTGCTTTTACCACACTGTACTACTTTTACCACACTGTACTGCTTTTACCATGCTATACTACTTTTACCACGCTGTACAACTTTTACCACACTGTACTACTTTTACCATGCTGTGCTGCTTTTACCATGCTATGCTGCTTTTACCACGCTGTAGTACTTTTACCATGCTGTACTACTTTTACCACGCTGTATTACTTTTACCATGCTGTACTATTTTACTACGTTGTACTTCTTTTACCATGCTGTACTGCTTTTACCACGCTGTACTACTTTTACCATGCTGTACTACTTTTACCATGCTGTACTGCTTTTGCCATGCTATACTATTTTAGCCATGCTGTACTACTTTTGCCTTGCTGTACTATTACCATGCTGTACTGCTTTTACCATGCTGTACTATTTTAGCCATGCTGTACTACTTTTGCCATGCTGTACTATTTTTGCCATGCTGTACTACTTTTGCCATGCTGTACTATTTTTACCATGCTGTACTATTTTAGCCATGCTGTACTATTTTTGCCATGCTGTACTACTTTTACCATGCTGTACTACTTTTGCCATGCTGTACTACTTTTACCATGCTGTACTATTTTAGCCATGCTGTACTACTTTTGCCTTGCTGTACTATTTTTACCATGCTGTACTATTTTAGCCATGCTGTACTATTTTTGCCATGCTGTACTACTTTTACCATGCTGTACTACTTTTGCCATGCTGTACTACTTTTACCATGCTGTACTATTTTAGCCATGCTGTACTACTTTTGCCTTGCTGTACTATTTTTGCCATGCTGTACTACTTTTACCATGCTGATGTGGTGGACACGTATTGGGGACAGAATTCAACCCAGGAACTAAGGGTTAAGTCATGGTTGCCCTGGCAGGTTAACGCAGGGTTAAGTTATGGTTGTCCAGCCAGTTTTCTGAGGATTCTTGCCACCTCCGCTCAGTCGAGCTGTGGTTTGGTTGTCTCTCGGATTTACCGTGGATTAAAGAAAGTTGCCTACACGGCTAAAGTGTGAACCTACGGTCTTCTCCGTTCCTTCGGCTCTACACTGGTGACCCCGACGTCGGTTTTCGGATAAGTTTTCTGAAACCACACACATTATGGCTACGAACGCCGTTGCAATGAAACTGCCGGAGTTTTGGGAGTCTTCCGCGGCTACATGGTTCGCGCAGGCTGAGGCACAGTTCGCGCTCAGAGACATAACAGCAGACGAGACCAGGTACTACTACGTAGTGGCAGCGCTGGGGTGCGCTACGGCTTCCAGGATAAGCGGTGTCATAACCAACCCACCGGCCGATGGTAAATACGCCGCACTTAAACATCTCCTCCTTGAAACTTTTGAACTGTCAACATCGGAGAGAGCACGTCGCCTCTTCGCAATTCAGGGCTTGGGAGATGGCAAACCATCGGAGCTAATGAGCAGGATGTTAAACCTACTGGGTCAAGAAAAGCCATGTTTCCTGTTTATGGAGCTGTTTCTGCGCAACATGCCGCCCCACGTCCAGACTGCGCTCGCTAACTCCACCATCACTGATCCCCGTGAGCTGGCAAAGGAGGCTGACCGATTCTTCGTCGCTACACAACGTTCCTCCCATGCCGGGGTGCTGGCTCCTACCTTCACTGGCCCCCCGCCGACATCGCGGGCGTGGCCCGACGGTGGCGCCACAGCGTCAGACCGCTACAAGCCCTCTGGACTCTGTATGTACCACGCTCGATTTGGTGCGAAAGCTAAACGTTGCCGTTCCCCCTGCAACTACAGGCCGACGGGAAACGAGAGGGCCAACACTCAGTAGTGGCCATGAGTGTTGGCGATACGAGCAGGCTACTCTTCATCCTCGACACCATCTCCGGTCGGCGATTTCTTTGTGACACGGGCGCACAGAGAAGCGTGCTCCCTGCTACTGACGTCGACATCATGGGCGGGGAGCGGGGCCCCCAGTTGGCGACGGCTGACGGCAGCCCTATCCACACCTACGGCGTGCGGTCTGTAGAACTGTGTTTTGGTGGACAACGTTTCACGTGGGAGTTCGTCATGGCCAATGTAACGCTTCCCCTCCTCGGAGCTGATTTTTTGTGCGCTTACGGTTTGCTAGTGGACATTCAGAACAGCCGTCTGGTCGATGCCTTAACCTTCTCCTCCTTCGCATGTACGCGGAGGGAAGCGGCCTATGCAGGTCTAGCCAACTCTCTCTCAGAGGCAGACGAGTTCAACCGCCTCCTCGCTGAGTTCCCTGACCTCACCCAGCCTACCTTCTCTGCACCCACCGCTAAGCATGGGGTGGAGCATCACATTGCTACGAAGGGGCCCCCGGTCTACGCCAGAGCCAGGCGTCTCGACCCCGCCAAACTCGCCATTGCCAAGTCTGAGTTCGAGCACCTGGAACGCATGGGGATCATCCGCCGCTCTGACAGCCCGTGGGCGTCCCCACTCCACATCGTCGCTAAGCCTGATGGAGGTTGGCGCCCATGCGGGGACTACCGCCGACTAAATGACGCCACCACGCCCGACCGCTATCCTGTCCCGCATATCCAGGACTTTTCTGCAAACCTGTCTGGCAAATGCGTCTTCTCAAAAGTCGACCTGGTCCGTGGTTATCATCAAGTTCCCGTGCACCCCTCAGACATCCCCAAGACAGCGGTGACTACCCCATTCGGCCTATTTGAATTCCTACGAATGCCATTTGGACTCAAAAACGCGGCCCAGTCCTTTCAGCGGCTGATGGATTCAGTGCTCCGTGGCCTTCCTTTCATCTTTGTCTATTTGGACGACATACTCATCGCCAGCGCCTCCGAGGAAGAACACCTGTCCCATCTTCACGCCCTCTTCACACGCCTCAGCCAGCATGGGCTGATCGTCAACCCGGCGAAGTGCCGGTTCGGGCTGACAGCCATTGATTTCCTCGGGCACCGCATCACTGGGGACGGGGCAGTCCCCCTGCCCTCAAAGGTGGAAGCGGTGGCGGCCTTTCCGCGCCCCCAAACAGCTCGTGCGCTCAGGGAGTTCATCGGGATGGTGACATTCTACCACCGCTTCATTCCCCGAGCCGCCTTTATCATCCGGCCACTGTACGAGGCGCTGAAAGGCATGTCCCCCAACCAGGCGGTCGACTGGACAGCAGAGCGGGACCGTGCGTTCACCGAGACTAAAGCTGCGCTCTCCCAGGCTACCCTGCTAGCGCATCCTTCACCTACAGCGCCTATTTCCATAACCACGGATGCATCGGACTATGCTGTTGGTGCGGTTCACGAACAGTGGGTGGGGGGGGCTTGGCAGCCTTTGGCCTTTTTCAGTCGCCAGCTTACACCCCGAGAGCGCAAGTATAGTACTTTTGACAGGGAACTCCTCGGTCTCTGGCTCGCCGTCCGGCATTTCCGTTTCCTGCTAGAGGGCCGCGAGTTTACTGCGTACGTGGACCACAAGCCCCTCACGTTTGCCATGTCCAAGACGGCGGAGCCATGGTCCGCTCGCCAGCAGCGACAACTCTCCTACATTTCGGAATTCACTACCGACATCCAGCACGTCGCTGGTAAGTCTAACCAGGTAGCTGACTGCCTCTCTAGGGCAGTGATTGGAGCGGTCCACCTAGGCCTTGACTATGCACAGATGGCTGCGGACCAGGCCACGGACCCGAGCATCCTCCGTCTCCGGGCCTCCGACACGGGGCTCCGCCTGCAGGACGTTCCTTTCAGCGACACAGGTGTCACCCTCCTGTGTGACGTCTCCACAGGACAGCCCAGGCCCATCGTCCCGCACAGCTGGAGACGCCCCGTATTTGAAGCTGTGCACGGCCTCTCTCATCCAGGCGGTAAGCCATCCGTGCGCCTGACCTCTGCTAAGTTTGTGTGGGAGGGACTTAAGAGAGACGTGAAAGCGTGGGCCGACTCGTGTGTTGCCTGTCAGCGGGCTAAGATACACCGCCACATTAAGGCGCCCCTGGAACGCTTCGCAGTGCCGGAGAGACGATTTGACCATGTCCACGTCGACCTGGTTGGTCCCCTACCCCCCTCCCAGGGGTTCACCTACCTCTTCACTGTGGTGGACAGGACTACGCGCTGGCCTGAAGCTGTTCCCCTGGCATCCACGACGTCTGCTGATGTGGCCCGGGCTTTTATTGGGTCGTGGGTCTCACGTTTCGGTACGCCTTCCGACCTTTCATCTGACCGCGGGCCACAGTTTACCTCAGAGCTATGGAATGCTGTGGGTGAGGCTCTGGGCGTCAAGCTTCATCGCACTACCGCCTACCACCCTCAGGCGAACAGCCTATGTGAGCGCTTCCACCGGTCCATGAAGGCTGCGCTTCGGGCTACTCTCAAGGACTGCAACTGGGTTGACAAGCTCCCATGGGTCATGCTGGGCCTGCGGACCGCCCCGAAGGAAGACCTACAAGCCTCCTCTGCGGAGCTGGTGTACGGCACGCCGCTGCGAGTCCCAGGCGATTTCATGCCCAATGCAACGCGTCCCTGGTCAGCTGTGGACCAACGAGCCTCCTTGCTGGACGGGGTCAGAGCTTTCACACCCGTCCCTACCGCCCAACACGGCGCGCCGGTGTCCCAGGTGCCCCCAGGTCTGCAGTCAGCGGACTACGTGTTCATCCGTCACGACGCACACCGCCCCCCTCTGCAACCCCCTTATGACGGCCCCTTCCGCGTCCTGGAACGGGGAACTAAGCACCTGGTGGTGGATTTTGGGGGCACGGCCGAGCATGTTTCAGTGGACCGAGTTAAACCCGCACACCTGGACTTGACGCAGCCGTTGGAGTTAGCCCAACCTCCTCGTCGCGGTCGTCCCCCGGCTCCGCCTCCTCCCCCCGTGGAGGCCCGAGCTGCCTCTTCTGCTCCTCAGGCCGACCTCCACAGGCCCGCGTCAATGCCTCCAGGAGACACTCCGGCCCCTGTTATCCGGAGCCGCCGCGGACGGCCTGTCGTCCCCCCGCGCCTGCCTGACTTCGATTACTAGGGCGAATTCTGGGGGGGCTCATGTGGTGGACACGTATTGGGGACAGAATTCAACCCAGGAACTAAGGGTTAAGTCATGGTTGCCCTGGCAGGTTAACGCAGGGTTAAGTTATGGTTGTCCAGCCAGTTTTCTGAGGATTCTTGCCACCTCCGCTCAGTCGAGCTGTGGGTTTGGTTGTCTCTCGGATTTACCGTGGATTAAAGAAAGTTGCCTACACGGCTAAAGTGTGAACCTACGGTCTTCTCCGTTCCTTCGGCTCTACACTGTACTATTTTAGCCATGCTGTACTACTTTTACCATGCTGTACTATTTTTGCCATGCTGTACTACTTTTGCCATGCTGTACTATTTTTCCCATGCTGTACTACTTTTACTATGCTGTACTACTTTTGCCATGCTGTACTACTTTTGACATGCTGTACTACTTTTGCCATGCTGTACTATTTTTGCCATGCTGTAGTACTTTTGCCATGCTGTACTACTTTTGCCACGCTGTACTATTTTTGCCACGCTGTACTAGTTTTGCCACGCTGTACTACTTTTGCCATGCTGTACTACTTTTTGCCTTGCTGTACTAGTTTTGCCATGCTGTACTACTTTTGCCATGCTGTACTACTTTTACCATGCTGTACTACTTTTACCACACTGTACTGCTTTTACCATGCTGTGCTGCTTTTACCATGCTGTACTACTTTTACCATGCTGTGGTACTTTTACCATGCTGTGCTGCTTTTACCATGCTGTGCTGCTTTTACCATGCTGTGCTGCTTTTACCATGCTATGCTGCTTTTACCACGCTGTGGTACTTTTACCATGCTGTACTACTTTTGCCATGCTGTCCTACTTTTGCCATGCTGTACTGCTTTTGCCTTGCTGTACTACTTTTGCCATGCTGTACTACTTTTGCCATGCTGTACTGCTTTTGCCATGCTGTAATACTTTTGCCACGCCATTTCAACAAGATGTTCTTCCTGGCCCAGAAAGAAAGAACACATCCAAGCCTTTTGGAGAAGGAGCCTTTAACCAGTTTGCTAGGCAGACCGAAACGTAGACACAGAGGATCTTTTCCAAGTTGAACACCAAAGACTTTGTTATGTTTATCCACAATATTCTTCCAATATTCATCAGTATAGTATATAAATGTCCAGAGACAGTGGATATAACGCCCCACCTCTGTATTACACTTTATACATAGCTCAGACTTGTTATGACCCATTTTATGTCTAAGCTGGGGAGTAATCCGTCAGTGGTGTAATAATCTAAACTGAGATTCTTCAATTCTATTACAAACAGAAATGTTCTTTGCTAATCCCCACATATCTTTCCAAGTGACTTCATCAATATTAAGGTTCAGGTCATTATTCCATTCATGGAGTTTGGATATCGGATTACTTCTATCATATTGATTAAGTATGCTGTATCTGCGACCTAAAATACATATTTTGTTGTGGTCCAAAGGTATCTTTTCCATCGGGGAGGGCCGGCAATTAAAGCCAGTGTCCCGTTTGTTGTGCAAGAAACAAAGTATCTGTACATATCTAAAAAAAAATCACTTTGGGGTAAGTTACATTTCTGGTGTAATTGTGCAAATGAAAGCATGATGTCTTTCTCATCTAAATGACCTTTATTGATGATCCCTTTATGTTGCCATAGTTCAAATGCAGCATCTGTAACTCCAGGGGGAAATCAATATTACCCCATACTGGAGAGAGGGAGGGTAGCATTCTTTCTTGTCCTTCTAATTTTCTAAATGCTACTCAAGCTTGTAATGTTGAGTTTATAATGATATTATTCCCAGAGATACTTTTTTTTCATTGAAGAGTGAGCAGAAGACCCATCAATGGCATATTGATCTGTGATGATTCTAGATCTAGCCATAATAGATTCTGGATCATTCTATACTCATGCAGCAATATATTGTAACTGCGAGGCCAGGTGGTAAAACCTGATGTAGCCCTGGTTAAATATATCAGGCTTTAAAAATGCAGAGAATAAATAATGTCATATTATTGGGAAAATAAAGTCATTTAAGATAGAAGGCTAAATCATATAAATAGTTTTAAAAAGTCTTTTCATAGAGTTTCATAATATTGAATAGTAATGTTGTGGCAGGATGAGGAAAAAACACAGGAGACCAAGGCGAGTTTGCTGTTTATTCCTCAGCTCCAAAACCAAAAAACTGCAGCAGGAACAACCCTGCACCTGCGAGCCCGGGAACGTAAACCACGCCCCCAGCTCACAGTCCTGCTGGGTGAGAGGCATAGCCCCTAGTGTCCGCCACACAGCCCCCCCCCCGAACTCCCAGAAGGGACTCCTGGAAAGAAAATTAGTGTCTCACTGGAGGTTTAAGCAGCCTGCCATAACGGCTGCGCCGTCCCTCAGCCGAAACAGAAGGTGAAACACAGTCCAAAGCCGGCTGAGAAGCAGAACGCTGAACCCGTGAAGACACTGCCGGGGTCCTGGAAGGAGGACGACCCCGACGGGGAACCTGGGCCGGAAACACAACTTCGCCTGCCACCCTGTTCGCCGGTTTAAGTCTATCAAGCGTGACACGCTCCCTACGCCCACCCATATCCAGCACAAAACCCTTAGGACCCGTCTCAAGAACCCGAAATGGGCCATCATATGGGGGTTGGAGGGGCGAGCGGTGAGCATCATGCCGTACAAAAACAAAACGAGCCGACATGAGCTCCGCAGGCACGAACGACCGCGGAAAACAGTGGTGAACGGGGCCTGGAACCCGAGTGCTGTCGGACAAAAAAGGATAAACGGCCGGACGGGGTCGAGGAGCGGAACTCCCAGGCAAAAAGTCCCCAGTAGTCCATGGGCAAGACGACATTTCGGTACACTTAAGGTGGCAAAACCTACTTATAATTTTTGAAAGGATCCATGTCTGTAGATGATATTTTGGTATGATAACCATTCCTGAGTGGCAGCTGTATCACAGTTATCAGCTCATGAAGTTAACCACCCGCTAAACTAAATTGCATTTTAGACGCTGGTGCATATCCTGGTTTAGCCTCATGGTCAGGACATTTTTCAATGTTCTATAATATTGTCTTTGGTATCATTTTAAAGGGGACCTTCTTAGCTTTCATTCAAGCCCTGTTGTGGATATTTCTCACAAATATAGAGGTCACTTGAGCTCTTCAACCCGTCAATAACACACATCTTTCTGCAATTTTCGCCTAAACTATATACTTTCTTTTAGCCCTGTGGCATCTAGGAATATCAGGGACACAAAACACAAAAACTGGAATACTCACAGGACTGTAAAGATTCAGGAAATGTATAATATACCCATACTATTTCATTGTGTGAGGTGATTGTGAGCCTTAAATGAGAACTAGACCAAAGCCAGTTAGGTCACAAACTGGTCTCTATACATTTGTTTAAATACAAAATCAAAATACATGATAAAAAGGAATACCATAGTGAGGTAATGAACTATTTTAATATTTTAAACAACATTGACATTTACATATACTTAGTCAATGATACATGTAATCCCATATCATTAGTGGGTATATGTAATGGTAATGGGTAGGGTAATGGGTATATGTGAATATGGTTACATTATTGTTATCAAGCTCTGGGTAACCAAGTCCAGAATCAACATCCTGTGCATCAATAGACTACTACCACAGTAATACCATCAGAATCATCACACTGTCATTCATCAAACTGCTCGTTTCTCTCATCATCTGACTCCCCAAGTTCAAAGTCCAGTTCTGGACCATCCTGCTGTTTTTGGTTACTGCAGGTCTGTAACCTGCACATGTCTGTGCATGGAAGTCCATTTGACAGGCACATGCAGCTTGGCATTTTGCATGAATGCACACACTTGCATGTTAGCATTTCCAAGACCACATCTGGTGCAGGTGGGGAGCGCATCCAGTAAATGGCCAGCTTGCCTTCATCGTCTGTCCATCCATACTCAGTAGGGCTTGGCACCACAGGGTTAGCCTGCAGACAGCACTTCCATATTGCTGCCTGATAGTTGGCTCGTTGAACATGCATAAAGAGACAGTCTCTACATGGTGGCAGCTGGCTGGACTCAACCTCTCCCCTTTTGGTGCAGAAGAGCTGGTAACGCAGTTTGTTCACCTCAGCAGTGCTGCTATTAGCAACATACATCCGACAGGTGAACTGCTCAATTTTCTGGAACAGCTCATCACTCACATTCCATGTCTGTCCCAGTTGACTAAAAGTCTCTTGGCAGGAAGTGTGCTTTCTCACTATCTTCAGGGCATTCAGCTTCCCTCGACCAGCGAATGCACTGACAGTGTCGCAGCCTGTGAAGGCATGTAAGCCAATTAGGCTGTCACAGATGCTGTCTCCAAGTGAACTTGCCAGTTTGGTGATGTCGACAAACCGTGTGCGGTTCTGAGTCCCACACTTCTGGTAGATGGGACAGGTGATGTCCTTCTGGAAGCCAAGACAAAGCACCATGACATCAGTGTCCTCAGCTGTGATGGTAACTGACTTTGAGCCCGCATTTGCTGCATGCAATGCATGCAGGAGCAGACGGGTGTCAGCTTCTTCATGTGTGGAGTGCAGTTCTGCTGCTTCCTCACACCCATCTTCTGTCAACTTGTAGCAGGTTTCCTCACAGGTCATGTACAACACCTTGCCATGCAGCATAGCTCTGTATCGTGGGAGTTTCCACTCTTCCACCAGAAACTTGATGAGACTGGTCTTGTTGGAGGAACTGCACAGAAATTTTCTCCACTGCTGGACGTGGTGTCCCCCTGCAAGATTCTTGTACTGGAGAGTGATGTCTCCACCCCGGTTCAGTCGTTCAGCATCTTTGATCGAAGTCTGGTGATAGACATCAAAAACAACATCAATCCTCCCACTCTGTGCTCCCTCATGGAGGACCTGGGTCAAGGCTGACTCTGCCACCTGTGCAAAGGTTTTGTTGTTGCCATTCATTTTTTGGACCAGGCTCATCCCATCAATGATGGAAGTAGATGGGATTGGGATGTCTTCTGCAGGAGATACATTCTTTTCAAGCTCTCTGGCAAGTGCAGCCTTGTTTGTTTTTCGTAAGGACCCATCAGCATTTGCCAGTGCCCATGGTAGTGGGCCCAATGGGTAGGCAAGGACATCCTTCAGATTCATCTTCCTGCTTTCAGCCACCAGGATCATGTGACTGAAATGGTTTCTATCTGCCTTCAGAACCACATCCTGTGCTTTCTTTCCATGAGCTTGTTTTGTGCTGACATTGGAGAATGTTTTCAGACTTTGCTTGGTCATCTTGTCGTGGAATTTCACAGGTGGTGGGTCTGCATCTAACCTTGTTTGCTGGAATGCTTGGTAGGCCTCTTCTCCTTTCTCAAGAGCTCTCAAGAGATCTATGGTCACATCAGGTGGAGCCATGTTGCCAGTGGAGAGGCTAACCAAATCAATCTCATCAGGGGACATAGGATTGAGCCAGTTATTCTCCATAAGGTCCATGAGAGACTGGACATCTGCTTCATCTCTCTTGATCCTTGGACTCTGTAGATCTGGATGAGACCATTTGCACCTGCCTTGACCTGTCAGGTCTCTCAGCTGTCTGAGGTACATGCTTCTATACTCAGCTGTGAGATAATATTTGGTCACAGCTCCTGGCTTCAAGCTGAATCCCTTTGTCCCTCCAGCTGTTTGGGTGTCTTTGTTCACCGTTTCTTCTATAGCTTGGTCAACAGGGATTCGGCCAAAGGGATTGGTGGAGCCCAGTTGGACTGAGAAGCCTCCTTCCATGAATTCTGTGTACACATCTGGGTGTGTGATGGGCAGCTGAGACATCTGGGCGTAGTAGTAGGGGAGGTAGTGTGCATAATTCATCCTGTCATAAGCAAAGCACCATGGGATCATTGCTCGAATGCTAGCCAAGTGTAGCATCCAGTCTCCCTCTCTGGATGCTCGGATGAGCCCCAACAAGATTTCAACCATGTCCAAATAGGACATCCAGAAGTTCGAGAGGCTGCCGTTTCCACCTCTAAGGAACTCACGGTAGACTTCAAATAGATCCATGATGCGTGTACAAGAGCTGTTCTCGAGGACCTCCTTCAAAGCATGTTGTGAGACTTCTTTCCCAAGGCTGTCAATGGTCTTCAGTGTCTCATTCAGGTGAACCATGTCATTCCTGTGAGTTTCTTCCAACCAGGACAGGAAACCATTCAAGGTCAGTCGCATGAGAGCCTCATACAGGAGCTTGTGTAGTCGCACTGCCCTGTTGTACTTGCGGCCATCCATAACACCAGCAATTGAGCCTTCTGCAATCATGCCAGACTCAATGCAGAGGTCTTTGAGTCCAGCATCTTGGAAACGCTTTCCTATTATTGCCAGCAGTGTGCAGATGGTGTGGAATACCCCAAGCCTAACGATGATATCATGGAACTTGTCATGGTGTTTCCATGTGATCTCGACAGCCTTCGCATACAGGGCTTGGTCAAAGACACAGACAATCTTCCTCAGGCCTAAGCACTGCATGATGCTCAGTGACTGGTTAAGCACCTCGTTGACAGTAGACATTTGTGTCGCTGGAGCATTGATGGTAGGCAGATAGCCTATATTGTCGGGGATGACCGTCATCTCAGGATGTTGAAGCCTGTCCAGCTGCTGACTGAGTGTTCTTCTTGTTGTGACATGCGTGCTAGGACCCAAAGAAGGTTTTTCTCTCTGGCAAGCTTAATATTGGCTGCAGTATCAGCATCTGACTTTTTGCTTTGTGGTGGCCCTACCCGTTGTCCAGCATTGTAAGTTGGTAACATTGGTGGGGGTCCATCAATGCTTCTCTTCTTTGTTTTGGGAACAGTGGGCATGGGTTGGACAGGAAGTGGGTTGACTGGCTTTGCTTGCACAGCAATCCCATTGACTCTGTGAGATGTTCCCTCACCACTGACAGTTTCTTCAAGACGGTCGATATTGTCCCAGGCTAAAGTTGTGAATATGCCAGGATGGATGTTAGCTGGAAGGGCAATGCCACTCCCTGATGATGAGAGTTTCTGGAGACACAGGGCAGTGTTGATCTCTTCCATCTGTGAATAGGACACACTGTGACCAAGTCGGTTGAGGATGTTTATCAACTCTACATTTCCTGTCAACGATTTGACACTGAATGCCAGAACAATGTGCTTGGAAGGCTTGGTATTTCCACATGTCACTGCATATACTATGTCATGGCCAAATGACTGCAGAAGGCTCTGCACTCTCTGGGATGCATGATCAGGATCATTTGAGCCTGTGAGTAGAGAGTACAGGAAGATAATGAGCGACTTTGGAATGGTAGGACATTCTGCTTCTGGTTTGACTTCAGGCGGCCAGGTTTGAGGAACATCTTGACTTTTAATGTCTGCTCTCAATTTGATGGCTGCTTTGGCTATAACATCTTGTGCACTGACACTTTTCAGGGTCTGCAGCTCCCTTTTGAGAGACTTATTTTCTTTGGCAAGTTCCCTCATGGACAAGTTATCGGGATAGAGGAGGAATTTTTCTTTCTCATCAGGGAATATCTGCAAGGCTCCAGCAAACTCACTCTCCAGGTTTCGCCTTATGTGCTTCTTGGTTGATTCCTTGACTTGGGCAATGCCTTGGGAGTTCATTGAAGCTACCAGTCTAGAAGAGAGATCAGTCATTGTCATCACTTGAGGATTGCCAAAAAGCTCCATCCTGATGAAGAGGAACAGCTCATTGTATGCCTTATTCACAGCAGCTTCATACTGGGCTGCAGCATCATCATCTTCATTGCTGGCAACCTCTCCTTTGGAAACCTCTTCTTTGGTGTAAAGTCTATAGCATGACCTGTGGTAGTGCCCTTCAGCTGCTACAAGGTCTCTACTCACAATGGCAAGGATTCTGCTGTCCCTTTTCTTTGTGGCTGCACTCCTGATCTTTGCATCAGCTCGCAGTTCTCGACACTGCACCAGTACTTCTCTCGTATTCTGTCTCTTGGAATATTTGCTGTTTTTCTGACAAAATATGCACTCTGCATCATAAGTCCTAGATGTACTTGGAGCATGTCGAGCTACTCTCTTAGATTGTTTCTCTTCAGCAGAGACACAACTTTTCTTTTCTTTTGCAAGGAGGCCATCAAGAATTTGCTTCATAGTGAAGATACTGCGACACTTTCTGTGGTAGTAGATTGCTGGAATCTGTCCCCCAGGAATGTCTTTTGCCAGTTTCAAAACTGGTGCATGATTTCGTATCTGAGCTGCCCTGAGCAGAGTTCTCCATGAGTCGACACTTTGTAGTGAAACCAGCTTATCTGTATCATCAGAACAGTGGATAATGCACTCCACCCGTGAGCGCTTTGGTATTGGGTAAAAACTTGCTTGTTCACCAGTGGCCATATTCAGTCAGTTTTCCCCTGCCACATACAAACAAATACATGTAACTTAGGTGTATGAACACTACTAAAACAAAGTTTACTTTGCTTCACCAGCGTCATATTACCATTATTTATCTTACATAGCCACAAATAGATACATTACCTAGTTGCTATGCAACAGCTGTATTTTGTCCACATGAGGCCGCTAAAATCAACACAAGATGAAAGTTCCTCGTAGCCACTTTAACTAATCATATTAACATATACATTAAAAGAACATGCTAACATTATGGGAAATTAGCTTACAATCTTCTCCAGAGTGAGACAAGAAGATAGATACCAGTTTCCTCTATATGTGTTTAGTAGAAAGCTATCTGGCTGCACGTTAGCCTAGCTTAGCACAATGAATGGAAGTACACAGTACTGGTTATCCTTGGTTGTTGGCCAACTAAGAACTGTCCCAGAGTTTAAGCTAGGCTAATCAGTACCAGGGGTGTTGAAATGCTATATTTGTAAAAATCTGGGCAAATACACAATCGTGAGAGGCACAGAAACAGGTTTCCTGAAAGAAAAACGACATAGCTGCTCATTTGGAAAGGTTATCATGTATTATTTTACTTCTGTTAGTGTACCAAATAAAATGGCACCAGTGAAGTTGTGTCACCTTGGGTGATATCGATATCTGGTCTGACCCATGGACTAACTGGCTTTGGTCTAGTTAGTTTCTTAGTAATAATGCCCTTCTAATTTAAGGTTCACAATCACCTCACACAATGAAATAGTATGGGTATATTATACATTTCCTGAATCTTTACAGTCCTGTGAGTATTCCAGTTTTTGTGTTTTGTGTCCCTGATATTCCTAGATGCCACAGGGCTAAAAGAAAGTATATAGTTTAGGCGAAAATTGCAGAAAGATGTGTGTTATTGACGGATTGAAGAGCTCAAGTGACCTCTATATTTGTGTGAAATATCCACAACAGGGCTTGAATGAAAGCTAAGAAGGTCCCCTTTAAAATGATACCAAAGACAATATTATAGAACATTGAAAAATGTCCTGACCATGAGGCTAAACCAGGATATGCACCAGCGTCTAAAATGCAATTTAGTTTAGCGGGTGGTTAACTTCATGAGCTGATAACTGTGATACAGCTGCCACTCAGGAATGGTTATCATACCAAAATATCATCTACAGACATGGATCCTTTCAAAAATTATAAGTAGGTTTTGCCACCTTGAGTGTACCGAAATAGGAAATTTTGGGCTCTGGCCCATGGACTACAGGGACGCGGAGCGGCTGACCGAGCACCAGCTCGGCGGGTGACACGTCGAGGTCCTCCTTAGGAGCCGAACGCAACCCGAGCATAACCCAAGGTAAACGATCCACCCAGTTACCATCCGAGAGCGCAGTGCGCAGCGCTGCCTTGAGCGACCGGTGAAAACGTTCACACAAGCCGTTAGCCTGAGGGTGATACGCGGTAGTGCGGTGTACCTGCACACCCAAGGATCGCGCAAGTGCCGACCAGAGCTCTGACACGAACTGGGGGCCCCTGTCTGAGGTGATATCTGACGGAGTGCCGAAACGGGCGACCCGGGAGGAAAGAAAAGCGTGTGCAACATCCGAGGATGTTGTGGAGGACAGAGGGACAGCCTCTGGCCACCTGGTGGTCCGATCTACCATTGTGAGCAGGTGCGTAAAACCCTGTGAAGAAGGTAGAGGGCCCACCAGGTCCACATGCACGTGGTCGAAACGTCTGGCCGGGATCGGAAACGGTTCGAGGGGCGACTTAGTGTGCTGGTGGACCTTAGTGCGCTGGCACGCCACACATCCAGCCGCCCACCCCTTGACGTCCTTGCGGGGGCCAGGCCAGACGAACTTGGAACCGACCAACTTCACCGATGCCCGAACTCCAGGATCCGAGAGGGAGTGAATCGAATCGAAAACTCGACGGCGCCAGGCCACTGGAACAACGGGGCGGGGACGGCCGGTGGAGACATCGCAGAGGAGGGCGGGACTGCCATCACAGCATCCTCTAGCTTGAGACCGGTACGCGTTGACCTAAGAGCAAGGACGTCCGGGTCGCTGGGCTGGTCGGCAGCCATAGCGGAGAAATCCACACCGAGGTGCACAGGACACACAAGCACACGCGACAGACAATCAGCAACAGGGTTGGACTTCCCGGCCACATGCTGAATGTCCGTTGTGAACTCGGAGATTGCCGCTAGGTGGCGCTGCTGACAAGCAGACCACGGCTCAGTCACCTTGGACATGGCGAAAGTCAGCGGTTTATGATCCACATAAACCGTGAATGGGCGACCCTGCAGTAGGAAGCGGAAATACCGGGTTGCAAGGTGCAGTGCCAGCAACTCCCGGTCAAAAACGCTGCACTTGCGCTCGCTATCCCACAGTTTGCGGCTAAAAATTGCGAGTGGCTGCCACGCATTCGCCACGCGCTGTTCAACCGCTGTTCAACCATGGACATTCGATAACCATAAACTCTTCTTTCTTTAAAAAGATCCATGCTGAGATACAGGACACTCAAACAGACCCTGACGAGGATGATAGTGACACCGTTACTGTTGCAACACCGACGTACCCTTTCAGAAGTAATGGCCAGTGCCTGTCATACCTCAATGACTATGATTAAGATGGTTACCTGTAGGCCATTAATGTGGCCAAACGGATGAGCTTATTTGAAATTGAACCAAGACAATGCAGCATTTGAATTTTAAATTGTATGTTGAGTTGTGACTGAGAAGTAATATTGCTGTTACAGACAGTAAGTTAATCAGTTATGTCTAAGACCTTATAACCTGTTTGTGAGGACAATGGTGTTAATCATTAAGATAAAAAAGGAGCGATGTAATGTTTACGACAGTGACGTATTGCCGTCATGTGCAGTCATACATTATGTGAGGCAGAACCCGGAAATCAGTTAGCCAGGCGGTAGTTCCCAATACGGCTGTATGCATTGAACCTGAGCTCCTCCAGTAAAGTTCCGCGTTTGTTTAGCAAGTTGTCTGCCTATTTGTATCACACACGAGAACATCACAGATTTGGGCTGGGGGAAACGGCGTTTCGGTTCATTTCATGTGCGCAAGTATATGAGGTGAAATGACAAAGACTTCCTGATTCCTGATATGGTGATACTGTTACGTCTCGCCGCTCCACACCCGCTCTGCAGTGTAACCTTGGCCAAGGCTCAACGTCTCCCCGCTCCACACCCGCTCTGCAGTGTAGGCGTACCCGGAGCTCTGCCAACTCCACCTGATGCCTGTTTCCTCGTTACCCCTCCACTCACCTGTTGGCAATCACCTCCCTATATCTGGCTGTGTCACTCTCAGCTTGTTGCCAGTTCGTGCCGTTCCCTGGGAGAGTACTTGTGCTTGTCCTGCTCATCGAAGTTTGTTTACTTACCTGGATCTTCCCTGGAGATTTCTCTGTTGGACCTTCCTCGTTGCTCCCCTTCCCCTGTGCGCTGCTTTCCGTTTACGAAGAGGATTTCTTCACTCCAGCGTTGCTGTGATTTTCCGTTCTCCTTTGGTATCCTCCTGTTTACCCCCCCCTCCTGCCTGGATTAAGGGCCGACTCCACTGTTCCCGGATTAAAGGGCGACTCCACGGTTCCCGGCTTAAAGGTGGACTTCGCGTTTCCTGGTGAGAGTGGACTTCCTGAGTTTTCTCTTCAATAAATTAGCCTGTTGGTCCCGCTATATTGTGCCTTCTGTGTTTGTGCTCTTGGGGTCGGGTGCAAACCCTAACAGTACGAACTGGCCATGACGACCCCAGCCAGCACAGACGGCACACCCACAGCCAATCCGGTGCAAGCAGCCCTAGTAAAACAAATTCAGATTACCAACGCCCATTCCCAGCAATTACAAGAGGCTTCGGTTGCTGTGCAGGGTCTCCAGTCTCGAGTTCAACCCCTGCAAGCTTCTGTGGAAGCTTTAGCTGTCCAGCAGGCGGCGATGGCGAGTCAGCAGGCAGAGATCATGCAACAACTGCAGACCATTTCAGCAGCTCTTGCCAACCAGCAGCTGAACCGGCCTGTACCGCCAGCAAGTGCGCCCCCTGTGGCCGCCGCTCCAGTAGATCCTCCGGTTCCTGTTTATTTACCCCGTGGAACCATCATTACCAGTCCACGCCCATTTGACGGTAACTTTGAAATTTGCTCTACCTTCATTATGCAGTGTGAGCTTGTTTTCACACACCAGCCCACCGTGTTCTCCAGTGATGCTGTTAAGATCGCTTACGTGACCAACCTGCTCAGTGGTCGAGCAGCGCAGTGGGCTACGTCTTCTTGGTCCATGGGGGCCAGCTACTGTAACTCTTATAGAGACTTTGTCGCAGAGCTACGTAAGGTTTTCCACCATCCGGTAAGCGGTCGGGATTCTGACTCACGACTGAATAACATCCAGCAGGGCGGCGCCAGCGTCACAGATTACTCCGTCGACTTCCGCCTGGCTGCCGCTGAGAGCGGATGGAATGACCAGGCCCTGCGTGCCACTTTTCGTAGAGGATTGAGCGAGGCGGTGAAGGATCAACTTGCTACCCGAGAAGAACCCTCATCTCTGGATGACCTCATTGCTCTCGCTATCCGCATTGATGGACGTATCCGGGAGAGAAAGCGTGAGAAGGCCTTGCGTGGAACTTCCTTCAATCCCAGAACTACCTCTGCGTCAGACCGAACCGCTGTTCCCGTTTCCCCGGCCAATCCCTCCTCTGACTCTTTCGCCACAACGCCACCTGGGGATGTAGAAGAGCGGATGGAGGTAGGACGTGCTAGACTTACTCCTGCTGAACGGGAGAGCCGATTCAAGGCAGGTCTTTGCCTGTACTGTGGTCTTAAGGGGCACCGACTCCGCGACTGTCCCTCACGGCCAAAAGATTAGGCTTACCAGGACCAAGGGAGATCCTAGTAAGCCGCCTTTCCTTCTCCCGTGGGTCCAAATCTCGCGGCCATCTTGTTCCTATTGCTTTAGTCTGGGCGGGCCAGAGACTTTCCCTTGGAGCCCTGATTGATTCCGGAGCAGATGATAGTTTTATGGACCTTGACTTTGCCTCGCAGGCAGACATTCCCCTTGAGTCTCTTGGGACCCCCATTGATGCGTTTGCCTTGGATGACCGGAGATTAGCCTGTATCACACAGCGGACCGTCCCCGTTACTCTCACCGTTGCAGGTAACCACACAGAGACAATGCAATTTTACATCATACGTTCCCCGCTTAATCCAGTTATCTTGGGATGCCCCTGGCTCAGACTCCATGAACCCCACATCTCTTGGTCCACAGGCACAGTCCTTGGATGGGGCTCTACTTGCCATGCCCAATGCCTTCGTGCAGCTCCTAGTGCTACGCCTTTGAGCTCGCCTACTCCCCTGCCTCCTGATCTCTCCTCCGTGCCCCCTGTGTATCATGACCTTGGTGAGGTATTTAGCAAGACCCGTGCTAAGTCACTCCCGCCTCACCGCCCGTATGATTGCGCCATTGATCTCCGTCCTGGGGCTACTCTTCCCAGTAGCCGCCTCTACAACTTGTCACTCCCTGAGAAGGCGGCCATGGATGAGTACATCACCGAGTCCCTTGCTGCAGGTCTCATCAAGCCCTCGTCTTCCTCTGTTGCTGCAGGGTTCTTTTTTGTGAAGAAGAAGGACGGGGGACTTCGACCTTGTATTGACTACCGGCAACTGAACGCAATCACCATTAAGAACAAGTACCCGCTTCCACTTATGAGTTCGACTTTTGAGCCTCTCTCACAGGCGACCATCTTCACCAAGCTAGACCTGAGGAGCGCTTACCACCTCGTGCGAATCAGGGAAGGCGATGAGTGGAAGACCGCCTTCAAAACACCCCGAGGCCACTATGAGTACTTGGTGATGCCGTTCGGACTCACAAACGCACCAGCAGTGTTTCAGGCGTTTATGAACGACGTACTCCGTGACATGTTGGATGTGTTTGTCGTCGTTTACCTGGACGACATCCTCATTTTCTCCCAGTCTCTTGAGGAACACGTCCAGCATGTTCGCAGGGTACTGGAGCGCCTCCTCCAGAACCAACTCTACGTCAAGGCGGAGAAGTGCCTGTTTCACTCCCCCTCCGTGGATTACTTGGGATTCATCGTAGAGAAGGGACGGACCAGAGCAGATCCCCACAAGGTCCAGACAGTGGTGGACTGGCCGGAACCTACCAACCGTAAGGAGCTGCAGAGTTTTCTAGGGTTCGCAAATTTCTACCGGAGATTCATTCGCAACTACAGCCAGCTGGCAGAACCGCTTACTGCGTTGACCTCCCCAGCCAAACCCTTCATCTGGTCTCCTGCTGCCAGCTCTGCTTTCCAAGTCCTCAAGACAAGGTTCACCTCGGCCCCAGTGCTGCTCCGTCCTGACCCCAAGAGACAATTCGTGGTAGAGGTTGATGCCTCGGATTCAGGCGTAGGGGGGGTGCTCTCCCAGCGGTCGGCTGAGGACCAGAAACTCCATCCTTGCGCCTTTTTCTCCCGCCGATTTCTGTCGGCCGAGCAGAATTATGACGTTGGAAACCGGGAGTTAGTGGCTGCTCTGGAGGAATGGCGCCACTGGCTCGAGGGCGCTGAGCACCCGTTTCTCATCTGGACGGACCACAAGAACTTGACTCACCTGAGGGCAGCCAAACGTCTCAACAGTCGTCGGGCTCGGTGGGCTGGCTTCCTTAGTCGTTTCAACTATGTTCTGACTTACCGTCCTGGGACACGCAACGTAAAGGCTGACATCCTGTCTCGGCTACACCCGAAGGAAGGCGCGTTTGAAGAGCCTGAACCCATCCTCCCTGCGGCTAGAGTGGTCACTTTTGGTCTTGAGTCGGCTGTTCGCACTGCCCAACGTGCTCAACCCGCTCCGAGTAACGTGCCACCCCGTCGCCTCTTCGTCCCAGATGCTGTTCGGTCTCGAGTTCTTCAGTGGGGTCATAGCAGTCGTTTCTCCTGTCACCCAGGAGTTAGTCGTACCCAGTCGTTCATCGCTCGGCGCTTCTGGTGGCCAACTATGCGGGAGGATGTCAAGAGCTGTAGCGGCCTGCACTGTTTGCGCCCGCAGCAAGGCCTCTCACCAGGCGCCATCTGGTCTGTTGCAGCCACTCCCTATTCCTAGCCGCCCCTGGTCTCACGTGGCTTTGGATTTCGTTTCCGGACTACCACCTTCTCGGGGAAACACTGGTTCTCACCGTCATAGACCGTTTCAGCAAGGGCGTCCATCTGATAGCCCTTCCCAAACTTCCTTCGGCTGCTGAGACCGCGGACCTCTTGATGCAACATGTCTTCCGGCTTCATGGCCTGCCATCAGATGTAGTCTCCGATAGAGGTCCTCAGTTCACCTCACAAGTGTGGCGTGCATTTTGTAAAGGCATCGGAGCCACAGTAAGTCTGTCTTCGGGCTACCACCCCCAAACAAATGGTCAGACCGAGAGGGCAAACCAGAGCATGGAGACAGCGTTGCGTTGTGTATGTAACAGCAAGCCCTCCACCTGGAGTGACTACCTACCGTGGGTAGAGTACGCCACCAATTCCCTGGTCAGCTCTGCATCTGGACTTTCTCCATTCGAGGCATCCCTGGGGTATCAACCTCCCCTGTTCGACCCACAGCAGGATGAAGTGGCCGTTCCCTCCGTACAGCTCCACTTGCGACGCTGTCAGCGTGTCTGGAGGACCATCCGGACAGCACTGCTCAAGGCTAGGGAGCGCGCTCGCAGAGGGGCTGACCGGCGACGTACCCCTGCGCCGGAGTACAAGAAGGGACAGAGGGTCTGGCTGTCCACGAAGGACGTTCCCCTCCAGACAACCGACAAGAAACTCTCGCCCCGCTTCATTGGTCCTTTTGAAGTCCTGAGCCCGGCAGCTGTTCGGCTGAAGCTGCCTTCCTCCATGCACATTCATCCTGTCTTCCACGTCTCTCGAGTTAAGCCCGTCTCCAGCAGTCCTCTTATGCCCCCGGTTCCTGAGCCTCCGCCTCCGGAATTTGTAGATGGTCATCCTCAATGGAAGGTCCGCCGGCTGCTTAAAGTCCGGCGCTGCGGCCGCGGGTTCCAGTATCTCGCGGACTGGGCAGGTTATGGACCTGAGGAGCGCAGTTGGATTTCGCGGAAGCTCATTATGGATCCCTCTCTCCTCGCCGACTTCTACCGTGCCCACCCGGGGGGGCCAGGTCAGTCGCCAGGTGGCTCCCGTAGAGGGGGGGGGGTACTGTTACGTCTCGCCGCTCCACACCCGCTCTGCAGTGTAACCTTGGCCAAGGCTCAACGTCTCCCCGCTCTGCAGTGTAGGCGTACCCGGAGCTCTGCCAACTCCACCTGATGCCTGTTTCCTCGTTACCCCTCCACTCACCTGTTGGCAATCACCTCCCTATATCTGGCTGTGTCACTCTCAGCTTGTTGCCAGTTCGTGCCGTTCCCTGGGAGAGTACTTGTGCTTGTCCTGCTCATCGAAGTTTGTTTACTTACCTGGATCTTCCCTGGAGATTTCTCTGTTGGACCTTCCTCGTTGCTCCCCTTCCCCTGTGCGCTGCTTTCCGGTTACGAAGAGGATTTCTTCACTCCAGCGTTGCTGTGATTTTCCGTTCTCCTTTGGTATCCTCCTGTTTACCCCCCCCCTCCTGCCTGGATTAAGGGCCGACTCCACTGTTCCCGGATTAAAGGGCGACTCCACGGTTCCCGGCTTAAAGGTGGACTTCGCGTTTCCTGGTGAGAGTGGACTTCCTGAGTTTTCTCTTCAATAAATTAGCCTGTTGGTCCCGCTATATTGTGCCTTCTGTGTTTGTGCTCTTGGGGTCGGGTGCAAACCCTAACAGATACGTCCAGTAGTGCAAGAGGTTAAGTGAAGCATCATCTTGGGGGCTACAAAATAATCTATTCTTGAACTACTCTTGTGGATATTTGAGGAAAAAAATATATTCTTTCTTTCCAGGGTGTAAAGGTTTCCCGACATCTAAGTGTTCCATCTCTTCACACGACTCCATTATTGCCCTAGATCTTGTTGTAGGGGGACGTTTCTCCGGTGGGAATTTATCAATCTGGGGATCACATCAGGCAATTTAAATTTCCACCTATTACTGACTGTTCACATTCGAGTTCACCACGTTCTGAAAAAACTTTAGTAAGCAAATCTGTTGGATGGTTGGGTGGGTAATATACATTCATAATAGATATTTTTTCCCCAACAGTGATCTCCTCACAATAACATACCTCCCACTATTATCGCTGACATATTTTTCAAGCTTACATGGTAGTGATTAATGAATTAAGATGCAAACCCCTGTCTTAGGTAAAGGATGAAAAAACACCTGACCCACCCATTCACGTTTTAACTTAGGATGTTCCACGTGTCCTGTAACAGAGCACTTTTCACATCCTCTTTTTTAAGGAAAGTTAAAATGTTCATTCTTTTCACTGGATGATGAACTCCTCACACATTCCAAGTACAAAACTTAACGTCAGATGCAGTCATCATTAGAACTGTAAGTGTCAAATCCTAAATCCGTATTGCTGTTGCCCATGATAAATACTCTAGCCATTATCATGCATAAATAAAGACTTGCTGAGTGAATGATCTTGTTCATGGTAACTGAATGTAATTTCCTTGCAGAGTAGAACTGTGGTCTTCTGCCAGTAAAAACTGTGTACAACTACTGTTACTATGTCCTTAAGATGTGGAAGAAGACATGTCACGGCGGATTCCGCTGCCCACTCGTTTCCCCGCCTCCACCTCAGCCCTCTCCCGGGGCGCGCGCTCTCCCACCTATGACATACCCGGGACTTCGGCGCGTGCTGTCAGACAGCTGCGCTCCCGCCACAAGAGGCAGCGGTAACGAGCGAGGCTCGTCTTCGTCCCACACCTGGTCCCAATGTCCAGTCACCCCACCTGTAATGAATGAAAGGTCACGTGTTTAACTTGACCTACTCACGGGTGTACGTGCAGTGCGTGTGACGTATACAGGAAGTTAGACGCGCATGTTATGAAGGTTGTATGTCGGATGAACGCTAGTAAAAGCTACACAGTTAAGAACCTACGAAGTCGGCTCGTTCTTGAATTATTCTTATGTCAGTAAGACAAGGCGTCTACGGACATTACATGGTGTCAGAATAGTCTGTGTATCGGAACACGAGCGGTCATGCCGAAGTTTAATCCGCCGAGTGAATTCAAGTTTGACTGCCCCGTTGAATGGCCGCAGTGGAAACAACGGTTCTCGCGCTTCAGGCTCGCGACAAAGCTGGATAAAGACGACGGGGAGATTCAAGTGAGTTCGCTGATTTATGCAATGGGCAGCGAGGCTGAAAAGATATTCAGCTCGTTTGACTTCGCGGCGGAGGGTGATAAAGTGGACTATGATATCGTACTGAAAAGGTTCGACGGCTACTTTATTCCCCGCCGTAACATCATACATGAGAGGGCGTGCTTCTATCAACGTAGCCAGCAGCCAGGAGAGACAGCGGAGATGTACATCCGGACATTGTATGAGCTGTCTGAACACTGTGAGTTTGGGGACAAGAGGGATGAACATATCAGAGATCGTCTGGTAGTGGGCATAAAAGATAAGGTGCTCTCCCGTCAGTTCCAGCTCACAGCGGACCTTACTCTGGTGAAAGTCATTGAACAAGTGCGCCAGGCGGAGGCAATAACAAAGCAGCTCAGCCTCCAAGCTAACCAACCAGAGGCCCAGCTGGCTAACGTCAATGTTGTCCGACGGCGGGACGGACGCCAAAACAAAAAGGGCGGACAGCGTCATGGTGGCAGCAGACCTGCAACCAACAAAGTAAATGAATGCGGGAGGTGCGGCAAGACGCAGCACCGCGATGAGCGGAAGTGGCCTGCAACGAACAGTAAGTGCAACAAGTGTCATAAAAAGGGACATTGGGAGCGTGTATGTCACTCTAAAGCGGTGAGAGAAGTCACTGAAGAGGTTAAACAGCTGTACTTTCTGGGAGAAGTTGGCAAAGAGAGCAGTCAGGAAGATTGGACTGTTAGTTTAACAATAAGTGATGTACCAATAACCTTTAAAATTGACACGGGGGCTGACGCTACTGTTATCAACCAAGGGACATTTAAAAAGCTGAAGCCAAACATAAAACTGGGACCTCCTGACACATGCTTCATAAGCCCAGGTGGAAACATCAGCTGCATAGGACAGTTTCAAGCCACAACCAACTACAAGGAGAAACAATACTCCTTTCCAGTGTATGTGATCAAGGGGAGAGGCAGCTGTCTGCTGAGTCGTCCAGAGGCAGTGGAGATGGGTCTAGTGAAGCGGATGAATGAGGTCAGTGGAGTTTTCGGTTCAAGTGGACTGCTGAAAACAGACCCAGTGAAAATAGCTCTGGTGGAGGGTGCCCAGCCATACGCGGTGCATACAGCCAGACGGATACCACTGCCACTTGTACCACTGGTTAAGAAAGAACTGCAGCGCATGGAAAATGAGGGCATTATTGAAAAAGTGACTCAGCCCACAGAATGGTGCGCCGCTATGGTGCCGGTGCTGAAACCGAACAAGAAAGAGGTTCGCTGCTGCGCTGACCTCAGGAGGCTGAATCGAGCGGTGAAACGTGAGAAATACGTGCTGCCCACTATGGAGGAAATAATGCCAAGGCTCGCAGGGTCAAAGTTCTTCACAACGTTGGATGCAGCAAGTGGGTTTTACCAGATCCCCTTGCATGAAGACAGCAGGGGGCTCACCACTTTCATCACCCCATTTGGGAGGTATGCTTTCTGCCGCCTTCCATTTGGTATAACGAGTGCTCCAGAGATTTTCCAGAGAAAGATGGCGGAAACTCTGACCGGGCTAGAGGGCACAGAGGTGTACATGGATGACATCCTTATACATGGAGAGACTGAGGAAATCCATGACCGGCGCCTAGCAGAGGCGCTGGGGGTCATTGAAACAGCAGGTCTCAAACTGAACCAAGCGAAATGCAAGTTCACACAGAAACAAGTCCGCTTCCTTGGTCATATCATCAACGAGGCAGGCATCAGACCTGACCCGGACAAAGTGGCCGGAATAGAGAACTTTCCTCAGCCCCAGAACGTGACGGAACTCAAGAGGTTCCTCGGGATGGTGAACTATTTGGCAAAATACGTCCCAGAGCTGTCCACTGTAGGTCAGCCGCTTTATGGACTGCTTAAAGCAACGACAGAGTGGCTGTGGGGACCTGCACAGAACACAGCATTCCAAGACCTTAAAGCAGCACTCGCCACCGCCCCGGTACTCACCTTTTATGACGTCACTAAGGCTACGGTGGTGTCAGCAGATGCCAGCAGCTACGGGCTGGGAGGCGTTCTGCTCCAGCAGCACGGGGAACACTGGAAGCCCGTGGCCTACTGCTCCCGACGGCTGAGTGACGCAGAGACAAGGTACGCACAGATCGAGAAAGAGTGCTTAGCCAGCGTCTGGGCATGTGAAAGGTTCGAGAAGTACTTGTTTGGGCTTGACAATTTCAGACTTGTCACCGATCATAAACCACTAGTGCCTCTCATGAACAGCAAAGACTTGGATAATGTGCCCATTAGGTGCCAGAGACTGTTAATGAGGCTGATGCGTTTCAATGCAGTGGCTGAATACGCACCAGGCAAAACTTTAGCTGTGGCTGATGCACTCTCCAGAGGCCCAGAGCAGCGCTACGGAGATGGTGCTTCTCATGATGATGTTGCAGTGCACATTGATGCCATCGTGTGCCAGGTGCCTGCCACACCTCAAAGGATGCAGGAGATAAAACAGAGCACGGATGGGGATCTGCAGCTCCAGACAGTGTTGGGCTTCATCAGACACGGCTGGCCTGAGTATGTCGATAAAGTGCCGGAGACAGTCAGAGACTTGTATCAGGTGAGAGGGGAGTTATCTGAGGTAGATGGTTTAGTCATCAGAGGCAGTCGTATCGTCATTCCCACAGAGATGAGGGAGGTGATCTTAGACAGAATACACGACGGGCACCAGGGGATAGTTAAGTGCAGAGAGAGAGCTAGCCAGTCAGTGTGGTGGCCCAAAATGACAGAGCACATTACAACAAAGATACAGCAATGTCAATTCTGCAGAGAACACAAGAACACACAGAGAAAAGAGCCTTTAATGTCAAGTGAGCTCCCATCCAGACCATGGCAGAAAGTGGGCATAGACCTGTGTGAGTACAAAAAGCAAAACTACTTGATAGTGTCTGACTATTATTCCAGGTTTTTGGAGATCCTAAATCTACCAACAACTACTAGCAGTCAGGTTGTAGCTAGGCTGAAGGCTACATTTGCACGTTTTGGTATCCCTGAAATTGTAGTTAGCGATAATGGGCCACAGCTAGTTTCAGAAGAGATGAGGAGGTTCAGTGAGGATTATGATTTCATCCATGTGACTTCAAGCCCACACTACCCCCAGAGTAATGGACAGGCAGAGAGGGCTGTTCAGATAGCCAAAAGCATATTAAGGCAGGAAGACCCTCTCCTCGCCCTGTTGACATACAGAGCTACACCCTCTTCTTCCACTGGAGCCAGTCCAGCGGAATTGCTCATGGGTAGGAGACTCAGAACCACCTTACCCACATTGCAGCATAACCTGAAACCGGCCTGGCCTAAAGAGGAACTGATCAAAACCGCTGACGCCGCAGCCAAATCGAGGCAGGCTTTCTACTACAACCGCAGGAACGGCGTGCGGACACTGCGCCCACTGAACTCGGGTGACGCAGTACTCACCAAACTTGATGGACAGAAAACATGGACAATGCCAGCAGTTGTTCACAGTCAGAGCTCCACTCCCAGATCCTACATAGTGGAGACAGCTCAAGGTGAACATTACAGAAGGAACAGGCGCCACCTGTTGGCCACACCTAAAACACTCACCTTTGTCAGCAGGGATCCTGACCATGTCACTCCAGGGGAGAATGGAAACATGGATGAGTCCCGATCAGCAGAAAGGCCAACTTCCACACCATATGTTACTCGCTCTGGCAGGGTGAGCAAGCCAGCAATCCGGCTGGATTTGTGAGGCGTATGGACTTGTGTACTGTGGGGGATTTTTTATTTTTTTTGTGAAAAGGGGGGTGATATACAGGTTAGAAAATCATCTTAGAGGGGGAGATGTAATGAATGAAAGGTCACGTGTTTAACTTGACCTACTCACGGGTGTACGTGCAGTGCGTGTGACGTATACAGGAAGTGAGAAGCGCATGTTATGAAGGTTGTATGTCGGATGAACGCTAGTAAAAGCTACGCAGTTAAGAACCTACGAAGTCGGCTCGTACTTGAATTATTCTTATGTCAGTAAGACAAGGCGTCTACGGACATTACACCACCTGTCTTCCATCTCCCATCAACTCATCCATAAGAACCTGGTCTGCACGTCTAACGGCGCGAGTTGGTGCCATAACCTCCGTGGTACCGTAGCTCGTCTCTAGTGTTCATGGTACTGGTTTCATGTCTCTAGTTCATTTATTCTCGTCTCAAGTTCGCGTTTAGTTTCAAGGAGTTATTTTTGTACCGTTTGCCATTACCTCCAACCTCATTACTGTCTCCTTCTGCCCCGAGGACCGTGTTGAGATTCCGGAAGCCAGCTCAAGCAAGCCACTACTCGCCGCTCATCTCCATTCATCTCCGCTACTCTCCCTCATTCGTTAAATCGCCCACTGGGCCTCAACTTGCTCCCTGCCTCCTGAGCTGTGCGTTTGGGTTTTGGGACTGAAACCTAACAAGACAAATATGAAAAAACACGCTAAACAAAAAAACCCTCTCTTCCCACAGGAATGCTCCTGAGGGAGACGGACCCTTAACCTTTCACTAGATGCAAACATAGTACTTTACAGACAGCACCTCATTAAAACAACAAAAAATTAATTAGCTAAAAAAAACTAATAATAAAACAATATAAATAGAAGGTAAATAAAAAGGGGGCAAATATCAAGTGACAGTGCTTTGAAATGAAAGATGTAATGGTAACAAGGTAAAATAATGATTACGACCATGCCCTTCTAAATTAGGGTATTGTGCAGAATAGGCAACACCCTTGAGGCAAATAAAATAAATAAAATAAGAAGGTAAATAAAATTAAAATAAGAAAATTAAAATAAAATAATAAAGGGGCAGAATAATACTAGTATATGAACGTCAATATTAGTAATGGTGGCAGCATGGTGGCGCAGTGGTTAGCGCGGTGGCCTCACAGCAAGAAGGTCCTGGTTTCGAGCCCCGGGGTAGTCCAACCTTGGTGGTTTATCCCGGGTCGTCCCCTGTGTGTTACAGTTAAAATACAATAAGGCACACGCTCAGGCATATAAAGGGCAGCCCGACACAACGCTTGGGTCCTAACATCTACGATGAGAGAAATGATTTTCTTGCCATTGCTGACGAACCATACGGAGATTATTTCTGAGACTAAAGGGTTTTCAGGTGCTGCATATATTATGTTAAAGTTCAAGTATTGACGTCTGAAGCCAAAGCAGACAGTCAAAAGAAACGTTCAAAAGACTCCCAAGGACGTAAGAACCTCTTTTCGTGACAAGCGGCCAACGAGATGTTGAATGCCTTTGTTTCATATTCGCGCCCAGCGCCATTTTGTATTTCATTTGTCTTCATGATACGTACTGTATAATTTGTTGATGTATTTATGTTATATTCATTCACAAATACAGTTCTCACGGTGCGACTAAGACGTGGGTGTATCAGAAAAACAAGACGTGCCCAAGCAATAAACGCCCGTTTCAAAGAACCGACCTGTGTCTGTGTTGTCGTGAAGGAGCTACAGCGAGAACTCGCCTGCTCAACACGGGTAGGAGAGACGACAAGACTGCAGCGGGTAACGACGCGCCAAAGATCCAGCATATCAGATAAGCAAAGCCCATAACGCACTGTCGGCATAGCGACTGCAAGCAACGGTGATTAGACTGTTGAAAGCGCAACTTTTCATGCCAAATCTAAGAAGTGCTCTACCACAACCGTTAAGTTAAGGTGGTGTGATGAGTGGTTCGACTTGGAAACTGCAACTAAGGACTCAGGTCTATTAACCTTGCATACTGTGCTTAGCCTACATGTTTGGGGATAAATCTAATGTGCCGGTGTTCATGGTTGTTACATGTCATAAGGTTTAAAAGGGAACGCCACCCCTTAAGCAAGTTATAATAGCAACTTAACCCCATAACAATAATAATAATAATAATAAATTAAACTTATATAGCGCTTTTCTAATACTCAAAGTGGCTTTACAATGAACGGGGTGAAACAAGACGACAGATAAACATAACACAGACGTACAGGGGTGGATGGGAAGGGGGGCTACGAGAGGGAGAAGCAGCAGCCACACAAGACGCCAGCAGTACTCTCTGACTTGGACAGATACAAACGGGAAAGAAAAACAAACATCATAAATCACATAAATCACAGATGATGTCTGAAGAGGTGAGTCCCGACCAGTGACCTGAATGTGGGCAGACCGCAGCAGTGTCCGATGCGCTTGGGGAGGGAGTTGAGGGAGGGTGCAGGTCGAGCGCTCGGTCCCCAGCCTGCCCCAGACCAGGGGTGGATGAGAGGATGGGGGGGGGGCAATGGAGAAAAGGTGTGTCTTGAGACAGGATTGGAAGAGTGGGAGGGATTCTGAGTCTCTAATGATTTGGGGGAGTGAGTTCCAGAACCTGTGAGCTGCCCTGGAGAAGGCTCGGTCACCAAAGCCGCGGAGGTTGGACCTGGGGGTAGAGAGAAGGGAGGCTGAGGTGGCTCTGAGGGACCGAGAGGGTTGGTAGGAGTAGAGGAGGTCGATGAGGTATGGGGGAGCCAGTTTGTGAAGGGCTTTATAAGTAAGAACCAGGATTTTGTAATTGATCCGGTGGAAGATGGGTAGCCAGTGGAGGTCTTTTAGGACTGGGGTGGTGTGGTGCCAGGATTTGGTGAAAGTTAAAAGTCGGGCGGATGCGTTCTGGACCAATTGGAGTCTCTTGATGGAGCTAACACTGATGCCATAGAAGAGTGAGTTGCAGTAATCAAGGTGGGAGGAGATGAAGGCATGGATCAGTATCTCGGCAGCAGGGCGTGTGAGAGTGGATCTTATTTTGGTAATGTTGCGAAGGTGGTAGAAGAAGGATTTGACCATTTGGCGGATATGTGGCTCAAGGGAGAGGGTGGGATCAAGGATCACACCAAGGTTGCGTGCCTGGGAGGAACGGGAGACAGTAGTGCCATCGAGGGTGAGTGCAAGGTTGTTGATTTGGCTGAGAGTGGACTTGGAGCCAATGAAGAGGAGATCAGTTTTGTCACTGTTGAGTTTGAGAAGGTTTTGCTGCATCCAGACTTTAATTGCAGACAGACAGGAGTCGATGTGAGAGAGGGTTGGATTGTGAGGGGATTTGGTGCTGAGGTATATCTGGGTGTCATCGGCATAACAGTGGAAGTCCAAGTTGAAATGGCGGAGAATCTGACCAAGAGGGAGGATGTAGATGATGAAAAGGAGTGGGCCAAGTACAGAACCTTGGGGAACACCTTGTGTGACTGTGGATGGAACAAAGGAGTGGTTGTGAAGTGAGATGAAGTGTGATCTGTTGGAGAGGTAGGACTGGAGCCAGCTGAGTCCGGTGCCTTCAATCTTTCAATCTGGTGAGCAGGATGTTGTGGCTCACAGTATCGAAGACTGCACTCAGGTCGAGGAGGATGAGGATGTTAAGAGCTCCAGTATCAGCAGAGGTGAGGAGGTCATTGAGTACTTTAAGGAGTGCAGTTTCAGTGCTGTGGAGTGGGCGAAAACCGGACTGGAGGGGTTCGAGTAGGTTGTTGGAGTGTAGGTAGGTTTGGAGTTGTGTGGCGACAATGTGTTTCAGGGTTTTTGAGAGGAAGGGGAGGTTGGAGATTGGCCGGTAGTGGTTGAGGGATGATGGATCAAGACCGGGTTTCTTGAGAATTGGGGTGACAGTGGCAGTTTTGTAGGCAGAGGGGCAATTCCATGGGACAGTGAGGAATTGAAAAGATTGGTGAGGTAGGGGCATAGGGCAGGGAGGCATTTCTTCAGTAGAGGGGTGGGGAGGGGATCAAGGGAGCAGGTTGTGGATTTCGATGAGCTGATGAATTCAGAGATGGTGGTAGGGGCAACTGGAACAAACCGGGAGAGGCGGCGATCAGGGGAAGGGGTAGGGAGATCAAGAAGAATGGGGAGAAGAGGGGCCGGAGTAGGTGCTGCCGAGTCAGATGAAGGGGACAGTGATTTGTTGATAGCGGCGATTTTATCTGCAAAACGTTGGAGAAATGTGTTGCATTGTTCAGGAGTAGAGTTGGAGAGGGCATTGGCACGGGGCTTGAGGAGGTTGTTCACAGTGGAGAAGAGGGTGCGGGGGTTATGGTTGGAATCATTCATGATGGCGGAAAAATAGGCAGACTTGGTGGCGGTGAGGGCATCTTTGTAGGCAGAGAGGTGGAGGTTGTGGGCTTCCTGATGTACAGTGACAGATGTTTTCTTGACGAGTCATTCCAGTTGGCGGGCAGTCTGTTTCATTGTGCGGAGCGCAGGTGTGAACCAGGGTACAAAGGTGTTGAATGAGACTGTTTTTGTTTTGAGAGGGGTCAGTGTGTTGAGGGAGGCAGACAGAGTGGCGTTGAGGTGATTGATTAAGGTAGAGGCTGGTTCCAGGGGGAGAGCAGTGGAGAGCAGATCAGATAGTTGGAGGGAGTCAATAGATTTAGTATTGCAGAATGTTATTTCTCTGAGGAGGTGTGGCCGAGGAGTTGGGGATGGAATAGTGAACTGGATGAGATTATGGTCCGACAGAGAAAATGGGGATGAATGGATGTTGTGTACCAGTAGATTGACAGAGCAGACCAGGTCAAGGATATGGCCTTTGACATGGGTGGGGAAAGTGACGTGCTGGGTGAGGTTGAGATTGTCCAATAGAGTGATGAATTCTGATGCAAACTTACAGGTGGGTAAATCAATGTGGATGTTAAAATCACCAAGCAGTAGTAAGTGTGAGGAGAGAGATGGGGCTATTGTGAGGAGTTCAGAGAGGTCAGACAGGAAAGATGGATTTAGTGTGGATGGCCGGTAGATGAGAATGACAGCCATTGAGCAGGTTTTAAAGGAGAGAAATTCCAAAAACTGAGACGGTGGGGAGTGAGAGCTCAGTGGTCCTGAAATTCCGATTGAATAAAACAGCAAGACCACCTCCACGACGGGGGGGACGGGGTCTGCAGATGTAGCCAAAACCAGGGGGGGATGCTTTGTTGAGGGAGAAAAAGTCGCCAGGTTGTTGCCAGGTCTCAGTGAGCAGGAGAAAGTCAAATGAATTATCAGTGATTGTTTCATGTAGGATAAGGGCTTTGTTATTTAGTGATTCGGTGTTAAGGAGGGCAAGGTTGATGGAATGAGAGGGCAATGTAATGGGGGCATGCTGGAGAGGTCTGAGGTTGTCCAGGTTAACAGTGCGGGGAGGTGCAGTGGAGGGGGGGCGGTGGGAACATAGGGTTTGGATATGGGATATCGTATTGGGGTTAGTGGAAGGATGTAGATGGCGGGAGTGTCTGGGACCGCAATGATGATAACGGCGGCAGGGGAGGATGCCAGCAGACAGAGCAGAGGTGCGTGCAATAAAGGATAGCCAGTAGTTTTTGTTGAGGGACAGGAGTTCATCACGAGAGAAGTGTAAGGGAGGAGGAGGGAAGCTAATCAGGGGAGAAAATAAAAAGGAAACCAGGATATTCTATATAGTCGTAATAAGGGGGTAACGTAAGTAAAAACAGAAGAGGGCAGAGTGTTGGTTCCATGAGACGGGTGGATTAATAATGTTGGAAACGTAAGAGGGATAGCGCAGAGCACGGTCGGGATGGGGCTAGCTACTCACGATATGAAGGGGAGTGCCGCCAGGGATAGTGATGTCCAGATTATGCTAGTCCCAATTGATGATGGTCGAAAGAGGGATAGTGTCCACTGCCGAGGGAAAATAAAATAAATAATCGAGCAGGGGTTGGGGGAGAGAGCCAGATCCACAAGCCAGCATGCAGAACCAGGAGATCAGAGCTCACGTAAAGCTAACGTTAGCCGAGTGGTGGTTAGCCAGTTAGGCAGCTAGCATGGTGGGCCGGAAAAAAAAAACGGGGACAGTGAAGGGAAAGACAAGACGGTGGGAGAAGCGGCAGCCACACACGACGCCAGCAGTACTCTCCAACTTAAACAACAAACAGACATACAAGAGGCAAGTGAGGCCATAAGCAAGTGAACAAGTTTTAAGTAAGGGTTAAAGAAAAGGACATTATTATAAATTGAAATTTAAGAATTGTAAAAATGTTGTGTTTTATGAAAAGTAACTGAGCTTAAAAGACAACTTAAGTGAAGTTTACCATTGATGTGTAAGGATGTAAAGGATAAGTGATTTAATGCATTTCTAAGCATATTCTGTCTGCAATTAAGGTTTATACTTGCATATCTGTGCCAAAGTAATTCCCAGTCTTCTCGTTTTTTGTTCTGAAATTGAAGTCAACTCGAAGTCTAGATATTTTAAATAATGGTAGTTATCTTGATGTAATATTGAAGTCTATATTTAGAAAATTAGGCTCCCCACAAAGTCGTCACACAGTTGTCAAGGAATTCATACAGTTATTAATAACCTTCCTAGTTACTCACATTTAGGCCTACTGTAGCTTACATTAACGCTTAGCCTAGTAGAAATCCAATTCAAGCTCAATAGTTACACACGTTCCATAGCCATTCAGGTTATCTTAAGATGTCTGACACAAGCACTGAGACCTGCCGTAAAAATGCCAAACCACGTGCTCAACCTGAAGCTACTGACACCAAATCTGCAAAAGAAGTGGAAAGGCTACATAGAAGTGAAAGAACCCGAACCCTAACAGAAAAGGGAAAGGAGCTTCAAGAAGAAAGGCTGAAGAGTGTACAACGTCGGTATAGAATCATCTATGAGAAATGGAGGTATCATGTAAGAATAGGCAAGGATATATTGACTGATGAGGCCTCTGAAGACGAATTGAATGAGCTGATCGAGAATATGGAAAGCACCTGTTCTGATGTAAAGGTCATTTATGAAGAGTTACGTGGAATGCAAACTGCTGAACCTGTCCAGCGGCGCAGAGTTGACACGTGCATATCACTTTCAGCATTCATTATTTGAAAGGCAGAAGACAACTTGAAGGACATACAACAGATGAAGAGGAAGAACCTTGGCCTGATGTTGGATCGATCCTAGACTCAATAAGTTCTTTATCAAGGCCATTGTCTCATCGATCGAGCATCCACTCAGTCAATAGAAAGGAAGCTGTGGCTGAGGCTGCCACATCCCAGGAAGTTTTGGCAGTGTTGGACGAACAAGAAAGGGAAGCTACAGACTTCAAAGGCTAGAGGCTGAAGATAAACAATAGCTGGCACAGTTTGAATCTCAGAACCTAGCTAGACAACAAGCAATAGACAAGCGTAGAAAGCTTAAACACCTAGAAGAAGTGAAGAAGTTGAATGCTGCAAGAGCTCGAATAAAGGGCTAGGATCAAGTCGAACAAAATGTCGAACCAATCGATTTGCCGCATGATGTTCAACCAGCAGGAGAACTTCAAGTTCTTAACCTCACAATTCTTCCAGTTATTCCTCAATCTCTGCCAGTCACAACCCAAGCCCTCCATGCATCAAGTCCCCCATTCATTCCTCAATCTCTACCAATTACAAGTCAAGCTCCTAGTCCCCAAAGTCTGCAGCTGGTACCTCAAGCTCCACCAACTTTGATGCCCATGCTCCAAGTGCAAAACATCTCTGATTTGGTCAACATACTAGCAGAAGCTATAAGTGCCAATTGTCTTCCAACACCAGCGCCTGCATTATTCACTGGAGATCCTTTGAAATTCAAAGACTGGCGACTATCTTTTGAAACATTGATAGACAGGAAAAACATTCCAAAGAATGAAAAACTGTATTACCTAAGAAAGTGGTTAGGTGGCGCTGCAAAGACAGCCGTTGAAGGATTTTTCCTACTAGGCACTGAAGCAGCATACGACTCAGCCTGTCAGCTGTTGGCAAAACGTTTCGGAGACCCATTTATTATTGAGAAGTCCTTGAGAGACACGCTGCATGGATGGCCAAAAATAAGCTCTAAAGATGGTTGTGAACTAAGAGAATTTGAAGACTTCCTCAAGAGATGCGAGGCCACAATGCCCACATTAAGTCATTGGAAGTTCTCAATGACTGCAATGAGAGTCAAAAAATTCCACTGAAATTGCCAGATTGGTTGGTATCCAGATGGAACCGCAAAGCGATGGAAGCTAGACAAGCAAATGCTGGGTACCCACCATTCAAAGAGTTTGTAGACTTGCTATTGAAGAAAGCAGAGCTCACTTGCGATCCTATATCCTCAATACAAATAAAAATCAAATCAATTTTATTTGTATAGCCCAATATCACAAATTACAAATTTGCCTCAGTGGGCTTAACAGCAACACAACATCCACTCAAGAGTGTGGAAAACAAGAAACCAAAGCATATACAAAGCCAACCCCTTCAAGCAAAGACACCGTCCACAAACACAACACAGAGTAACATCCCATCATGCATGTTCTGCAGAAGAATGGGACATGTCCTTGCCAAGTGCAAAAGGTTCAGTGAAAAGACAGTTCAAGATTGTGTCAAGTTTGTGCACACAGAGAAGCTTTGCTTTGGGTGTTTCAAGACTGTTCATCACTCAAGAAGCTGTAATAACAAGAGCACACGTGAAAAGTGTCAGAAGAGACACTCTACATGTTTGCATGATGACAAGTTCAAAGTACCACATCAAAGGTCGACACTTATGAAAGGAGACAACAACTCAAAGGATAAAGCAGACACCCAAAAAATGGCTGCAACAGCAAACTACCAACAGAGTCATACAAGAAGGCCTAAGCACACAAACGTCCTCAATCATACCAGTCTGGGTCTCATCCACAGAACAGCCAGATCAAGAAGTTCTTGTCCACGCGCTCTTAGACACGCAGAGTGATACGACTTTCATCCAAGATGAAGTGGCCCAAGACCTCAACACAAACAAAGAGAATGCCGCAATGTCTGCAAGGTCAACAGTCATACCTTGTCAGAAACTCAAATCTACAAGTGAGAGGATACAACTTAGAGAAAAGGATCGCCATAGCCATCAGTTTAGCTAAAGAGAGAAGTACGCTTCATGTGCAAAACTCAAGTCAAAGAGCTCAATCCAACAGACATAATCAAGGCTCTCAAATCTCATTTCACAGATATCACTGCAGATGATAACCCAGTTTCTCAGGAAGACCTTCTCTTCTTGTCCAAGGTGAAAGAAAATATAAGGCAGAAGGAATATGGCAACTACGAACTCCCGCTGCCTTTCAAGACGGACAAACCTAATCTCCAGACAGCAAACGAAGTGCAGTTCAGCTGAAAGAGTCTAATTGGTTGAAAGGGCCCGACTTTCTTTGACAGCAGAATCTTCCATATAAAGGGCAGCCTGACGCAACGCTTGGGTCCTAACATCTACGATGAGAGAAATGATTTTCTTGCCATTGCTGACGAACCATACGGAGATTATTTCTGAGACTAAAGGGTTTTCAGGTGCTGCATATATTATGTTAAAGTTCAAGTATTGACGTCTGAAGCCAAAGCAGACAGTCAAAAAAAACGTTCAAAAGACTCCCAAGGACGTAAGAACCTCTTTTCATGACAAGCGGCCAACAAGATATTGAATGCCTTCGTTTCATATTCGCGCCCAGCGCCATTTTGTATTTCATTTGTTTTCATGATACGTACTGTATAATTTGTTGATGTATGTTATGTTCATTCACAAATACAGTTCTCACGGCGTGACTAAGACATGGGTGTATCAGAAAAACAAGACATGCCCAAGCAATAAACGCCCGTTTCAAAGAACCGACCTGTGTCTGTGTTGCCATGAAGAGAGCTACACTCTGTGTGGAGTTTGCATGTTCTCCTCGTGTCTGCGTGGGTTTCGTCCGGGGGCTCCGGTTTCCTCCCACAGTCCAAAGACATGTAGGTCAGGTGAACCGGCCGTACTAAATTGTTCCTAGGAATGAATGTGTGTGTGTGTGTGTGTGGGCCGTTTGATGGCCTGGCGGCCTGTCCAGGGTGTCTCCCGGTCCAGGGTGTCTCCCCGCCTGCCGCCCAATGACGGCTGGAATGGAATAGGCTCCAGCTTCCCCGCCACCCTGAGAGCAGGATAAGCGATTAAGAGAATGGTTGGATGGATATTAGTGATAGTGCTTTGAAATTATGTAATGACAACTTAAGTCATAAACGACCATGTCCTCCTAAATTATGGTATTGTGCAGAATAGGCAATACCCTTGAGGTAGATAAAATGTGTAGCTTTCAAAATACAACAGCTTTAATCACATCCGGATTTACGTTCAACATGTACAAGCTGACGTAAGGTGCCCTGTATATCAGCGCAGTGTTCGTTCACGCAGCCATCTCGCTCCTCGTGACATGTGACCAGGCGGCGTCTGGGTAATGCAGTTCAACAGTTGTCCTCTGTGTGGGATATGCCCGCCATTCTCTCTAACGACTACAATTCACAAGCGCCATTATCCTCAGTCGCTGACTGAAAACAAAGCCTCCCACCGGGATGCTAACCGCCGCAACACAAAACAGGGAGAAGGTTCAGACTCGGCTGTTGAAAACAGGCCCTGAAAACATGTCAGTAAACACACATTCACTGTTGACATGGGTCCATAACAGCCATTCTACAGGATGCAAGTGGGCATCCCGCCCAGCGACTCTGCCGCTGGTTTACTGATTCCCACTGCCCAGAGCAGATTAACATTCTGGTTCGGCAAAATAACTACCATACAAAACCACCGTAACATTAGTCCCGAACACGGAAGAGTTTTAAATTCAGCAGCCACTAGGACACTCACCTCGCCAGACGCGTGTGTTGGCCATTTCCTAACGAGTCGATAAAGGCTGATACTTGTTCTGGACTATGGGATGTTTTGTGGCATTTTTCATTTGCTGCGTTTGATTATAACGCGGAGGTGAGAAATTCCCAGTTCCCACTAGGAAAAATCAAATAAAATGGCACGTGAGCTCGGAGTTCCTAGTCGCGACCTCGGGTTGCTTTCCTCGTCAGTTCCTTGTCTGTGTCTGTATCAGTGGGTGCCCAGAGATCACATTGGTTATTATGACACTGAGAAACAATTCTGCAGGTGTTTTCCCTGTAGTAGACTGTGGTGTCCTCCTATAACAGAATAGGAAATTGTGTATGCAGTGCTGCAACGTCATATTGCTACTCTTTCCCTTTTCAAGAGCTGTTTTCAGGTTCTGCACCAAACGCTCTGCAGCCCCATTAGAAGCTGGGTGGTGAGGAGAACTCTTAATGTGTTTCACATACTCACACTCAGTCTGTATTGAATACAGTTTCATATCAGTTCGCTGTTCAGAATCAGTCCCTGAGTCTGGTTCGCGAGTTGCGTCTGCCTGGTCTACAAAGTTCACCTCCGGACCGCCTTTGGTTCGGGGCGGGCAGGCAGACGAATGTCCAGCAGACCACCTCCCTTGGTCCCTACCGGCATCGGTGCGCTGGTTCCGACAGGCTCGCTCCAGATGTCCGTTCTTTCCACATCCGCGACACCGGAAGTCTTTGAAGCGGCAGCTCCCCGGTCCGTGTCCTTTCCCGAGGCCCCTGTACCAGTCCTGGTGGCTGTCGCTGACCTCCCTCTGGTTCCGTGCAGTCCTGGGCTCTCGGTGTCCCCGCACTCCGACATGATCCGCTCGCATATGCACAGATGACTGTCCCTTCTGCCTGCTTTCTAATCCAGAATTCCTGCATTGGAAATTGTTCGTTAGTTCCACCATCTTTTGCCATGTTAGTCCCTCCCCAATGGCGGCATTCAGTAACTTCCGGCGCAGCTCTTTGTTAGATGTCCCACACACGAGCTGATCTCGGAGCTGCTCCTCCAGGCTCGCGCCAAAATTGCATGTAGAAGCTAATCCTTTCAAGCTAGCAATGTAATCTGCAAAAGTCTCTCCAGACTATTGTCGACGGCTTCTGAAAGCAAATCTTTCCGCCAATACCTTCTTCTTTGGCGTGTAAAACCCCGCAACGTCTGTAGCAAGGTTGCAAAAGCAACTTCACTGAACTTTTCCGGTGATATCAAGTCCTTTAGCAAGGCCAAACTCTTCGGTCCAACCACGGACAAAAATATGGCTCTTCTCCTATCTTGCTCAGTTTGGTTAGCAGACAAGAACTGCATAAGCCTTTCTTCATAATTGTCAAAGGCTTCAGTCGTTTCGTCGAACTGCAGTCCTATATCTGGACTATACAGTGCCATCGCGTACGTTAGCTGCCAAGCTGCTAGCATCGTTCAAACATTACCGGTCCAGACGGGAGCAACCCGCTGCACATAATAATAAAGAGGAAGATCCCATCCTCGTCCCCAAAACCTGTCGTGTATCTCCAGGATAACTGGATTATCCAACGATCAAGGTGTATCTTGGTCTTCCTTTTTTATTTGCTAGACCGCAGTAACATTACAAAATGACTGCGTTAAGCAGGCAGGAAAACACATGAGTGACCCTCTTGCTCTGTCTTCTTCCAAGGGCGCGAACCAGAGTGGCGCGCGCACATTTATACAACATACACAACCAATAGACATCGAGGGTCAGAGGTCAAACATAAAATACATATTACTGCAAATAAAAACATTTGCTTTCGTGTGTATATCCATATACTACAGCAACTAACTTGAAAATGATCATTGGCAATGATAACGAGAAGAAAACTTTGAACCATGATGATGTAAAAAAGTATTTGATTCCAGCCTATTGCTGACGAAATCTTGCGCCTTTTCTTCTCCTCAAGGTCTTCTTCCCTATGGATGAAATATCTCTGCAGTTTCTTGTGCTCAGCACAAAGCTTTGCGGGAGTCCATGTTTTTTCCCGCCTGGTAGCTCGAATGCAAGGATGTCGGTAATGATGTGTTCCCAACTTCCGACCTCCCACCTCCGAGCATAAACGGATGTGGCAATTGTTACCCTAAGAGACGCTGGGTAAATCATGAAGCTGGCTGGGAATACTCTGGAGCTTCTTTTTGACATCGTTATATTCCCTTTGTTTCTTGACTGTCTCCGCAGCAAAATCCTGGAAGAAAAATATTTTTTGCTTTCTAATAATTAACTTCTTTCTGGTGTCGAGCAGCCTCCATGACTTTGTCTCGGAGAAATTGCGAAATCTCACGATCATAGCTCGGGGTTGTTTGGATGTGACGGGACCTGGGATCTCGTGAGCCCGTTCAGTTTGACTCGACCGGTTTGAGTACTCGATCTACTCGCCCTACCGGATGTGCTCGGGGTCCTGCGACTACAGATGACATCACTACTTCACGCACTATGATTGGATAGGGGCTAGTTCCTATCGGAGCAGAGAATGGTCAACTGAGCGTGCGCGAAATGTGACATTTACTCTAGAGAGAGTGTAAGCATAACAAGCGAGTATAATCTGAAAGTAGCTAGCTAGCTAGCTAGCTAGCTAGTTTACCATTCGACTGTGAACCCTAACCCTAACCCGAGTCGAATGGCAAGTTATCGAATGTGCTCGGGCTTGCTCCGGATGTGCTCGGGCTTGCTCGATCGTAATCCGTAACGTCATATGTAGTCGAAGGACCCCGAGTCGATATTGTACCCGAGCAGAAATGGAAGCCACACCGGTCTTGGTTTCTGTCACAGTAGTACAGTTAATACGGTAATGTGCACGACAGTGACGGAAACTGTGAGACGTGGCTGTACATGAAAGGAGTTTTACGACAGTAGACTATGCGTGAAAGTCGTGTTGCATACATGTGAGCTGAACTGTTAGCTGAATAAAGTGGACACTTAACCTGCTTCGTTTGACTGGACATTCCGTGATTTATTACATGGTGTCAGAAGTGGCATATATTCACAAAGATAGTGAATTATGGCGAAGTTTAGCCCACCAGAAAACTTTTGCTTTGATAAACCGATGGAATGGACTGACTGGAAAAGTCTCTTCGAGAGATTTATTATAGCGACCAAGCTCCACAAGGAAGATGGTGAAGTACAAGTTAGTTCTCTAATATATGCGATGGGGAGTGAAGCTGAGAATATTTTCAAGTCTTTCACTTTTGCTGAAGCAGCACACGAGAAGGATTACAATATAGTCATGGATAAATACAACAAGTACTTTTCCCCTAAACGGAATATAATCCATGAGCGAGCCATTTTCCATCAGCGGGGGCAGCAGCCAGGTGAGAAAGCAGAGACATTTATCAGAGCCCTTTATGAGCTATCAGAGCGCTGCAAGTTCGGGATAAACAGGGATGAGAATATTCGGGACCGGATCGTGGTAGGGATTCTAGATAAAGAGCAGTCTCGTAAATTGCAACTCATGAATGATCTCACGCTAGCACAAACAATACAGGCAGTACGTCAGTCAGAGACCGTTGGCATGCAAATTAGCAAGCAAGAGGAAGCTACAAGCGCTGCAGCAGCTGTGCAAGACTTGCACGCACAGGGCGCGTGGAAGAAAAACCCAAAATGGCAATGTAACGCTAAACAGAAAGGAGGCAAAGACTCCAGAAACACGGAGCGTGGAGGAAAGTGCGGCAGATGTGGAAAAATGCCACACAAAAACCAGGAAAGATGCCCAGCGTTCAAATCGGCATGCAACGAGTGCAGCAAAAATGGAAATTGGGAGAGAATGTGTAAGAGCAAATCGGTGAGTGAAGTTAGAAAGACTGATGAGCAGAATGCATACTTTTTGGGATCAGTGAATGCAAACTTGAGTGATGAAAAATGGACAGTGCAGCTTCTCATTGGTGCAACACCAGTGGAGTTTAAGACTGATACTGCAGCAGACATTAGCGCTATGTGTGAAGAGACTTTCAATATGCTAATTCCAGAGAGAGAACTAAAGCAGACCAGCATTTCACTATGCAGTTCAGCGGGTCAATTGAATTGTCAAGGGCAATTTCAAGCATGCACCATATACAAGGACAAGTCATACTCATTCCCAGTGTATGTTATCAGAGGGCAGCAAGTCAATAACTTACTCAGCCGTTCCACTGCAGCAGAGGTGTGCCTTGTGAAGCAAGTCGAGGAGGTCCATAATGCATTTGGAGAGCATGGCACTCTCAAGACAGAGCCTGTAAAGATACAGATAAAGGACGATGTCACACCATATGCAGTGCACACAGCGCGCAGGGTCCCAATACCTCTAATGCACAAGGTTAGAGAAGAGCTGCACCGGATGGAGGAGAACGGCATTATAGAGGAGGTAACAGAGCCGACAGATTGGTGTGCCCCTATGGTGCCCGTCCTGAAAGGGTTTAGAAAAGTGCGAATATGCGTGGATCTAAAGAAACTGAATGAACAGGTCAAGAGAGAGAGATTCATCTTACCTACAGCAGAAGAGATCATAGCCAAGCTGAACGCAGCAATGGTGTTCTCAAGCCTCGACGCAGCCTTGGGATTTTTCCAGATCCCTTTGCACAGCGACAGTGCCAGACTGACGACATTCATCACTGCATTCGCCAGGTACTGTTTCCGACGCTTACCGTTTGGAATAACGAGCGCACCAGAGATATTTCAAAGAAAAATTACAGAGACACTGCATGGCCTTCAGGGGGCAGCTGTGTGCATGGACAACATAGTCGTGTACGGAGGGGACATGGAGGAACACGACCTTCGACTTCAGAAAGTCGAGTCCACTGGACGTAAGCTCAACAAGGAAAAGTGTGTGCTGAGGCAGAAACAGCTTCACTTCCTGGGACATGTTATCGATGCCGCTGGCATGCGACCAGATCCAGCTAAAGTGCAGGCTATCCAAGAGCTTACCACACCAGAGAATGTGCAGGACCTGAAACGAGTCCTTGGCATGGTGAACTATCTCAGTAAATACATGCCAAACTTATCCACAGTGGGCCAGCCACTGTATAAGCTGCTAAGGTCCAAGACAGCATGGACCTGGGGGCCAACACTATAGACAGCGTTTGAGAGGCTTAATGAGCTCCTGATGACATCGCCTGTGTTGACATTCTACGACGTCAACAAACCCACCGCAGTCTCAGCTGATGCAAGTAGCTATGGGATCGGTGGCGTGCTACTGCAGCTCCATGGGGAAGACTGGATGCCAGTAGCATACTGCTCCAGGAGATTGACTGACGCAGAAACCAGATACGCACAGATCGAAAAAGAGTGTTTGGCGTGTGTCTGGGCCTGCGAGTGGTTTGAAAAATACCTCTATGGCCTCAAGAGTTTCAAACTACTGACAGACCACAAGCCCTTGGTCCCACTAATGAACAGCAAGGAATTAGACAATGTTCCACTACGGTGCCAGAGAGTTCTTATGCAGCTCATGAGGTTTAAACCCATAGCTGAGTATGCACCTGGAAAGACACTTGTTGTGGCAGACACACTGTCAAGGAGCCCTGTGCGCCACATGGAGAACGACAGGGACACACACTCAGATGTGGAGTGCTACATTGCAGCTGTCATTGAGAACATGCCTGCTACTCCACATAAGCTGGCCAGCATCAGAGCAGTCACAGCAGTGGATGAGACGCTACAGATGGTGATCAGATACATCACGCCAGGGTGGCCTGAACATGTGAGTAAAGGCCCAGGTAACATAAGAGAGTATTTTCCAATGAAGAGTGAACTTTCAGAGTATAAGGGAATGGTTACTAGGGGATGCCGAATAGTGATACCTGTGACATGAGGACAGACATTCTTGATAGGATTCATGATGGATATCAGGGCCTCACAAAATGTCGGGAGAGGGCAAACGCCTCTGTCTGGTGGCCGGGCATTTCCTCAAAGATAAAACACAAGGTCTTATCATGTCAGTTTTGCTGTGAGTCAAGAAGAGCACAGAAAAAGGAGCCATTAATTTCTACTCCGCTCCCTGACAGGCCATGGAAGTGTATAGTTCTGGACATGTGTGAGTACCACAAACAGAACTATTTAGTTATCTCAGACTACTTCTCTAGATACATAGAGAGTCTACACATGACAACAACAACCAGTGCTCAAGTCGCTCTGAAGCTAAAAGCAACATGTGCCCGGTACGGCATACTGGATGTGGTCGTGAGTGACAATGGGCCACAGGTCTCAGGCGCTGAGTTTCAAGACCTGGCCCGTGAGCTCGACTTTAAACATATCACCTCAAGCCCGCACAACGCACAAGGAAATGGTCATGCTGAAAGGGCCGCACAGACTGCAAAGAGAATCCTGAAACAAAAGGACCCTCTCATTGCACTCATATGTTACAGGTAGACTCCGTGCAGCACCATGGGAGCCAGCCCAGCTGAGCTCCTAATGGGCCGGAAGATCAGGACGATGCTTCCTACCCTTGAGAGAAACCTGCGACCTAGATGGCCTAATTTGCAACGGATCAAGCAGAAGGACAAGCCCGAAAAGAAGAAGCAAGCCTTCTATTATAACCAACGTCACGGGGTGAGATCCCTATCTCCACTGCAGCCAGGTGGTCATGTTCTCACCAAACTGGACACCAGAAATCTTGGACAACTCCTGCAGTAGTGACCAGTGAGAGTGTCACACCACGCTCTTACCTCATTGAGAAACAGTAGGGTGGAACGTTCCAGCGTAACCATCGCCATCTCCAGGCGATGCCTGCTCCTGAGCCAGCTGGAAGCATAGCACCTGTCTCACCTGTACGCAAGGACGCCAGTCAAGCACCTTACGACACAGTTGGACATGATGGGACTGGTCCACACCCCCAGTGTCAGCATACATGCTGGTACAGAGAAACTGTCACAAACCAGGTCTGGATGAGTCATTAAACCAGTTGTTAGACTGGAGTTGTGAGTGACTGTGTTCTCACATCTCATGGCCTTTGGGGGGATATACATTTATGGAAATAGGGAGGAAGAAAAGGGTGAAAAAAAAAAAGAAAAGTTCCAGATGGTAAACTATACGCCCATTTCACGCCACGGCCATCTTTGATTAAAAAAAAAAACAAGCGGTGGGAACTTAGCCACGCCCCCTTCTTACTTCATTGAAAACACTGCTGGAAGCAACATGTCATACGGCTGTGTACCATCCTGCAACTCCTATCAAAGAAGGGAAAGAGATAAATCCTTGACGTTTCACCGCTTCCCCAAACGCCTGCACACCCGTAAGGCATGGATGGTGAAAATTAAGAGGGATACAGGGCCACATTTTCAGGTAACTACCAATACCTTCACCTTTACCTAGCTAGCTGGCTGGATAGCTAGCTAGCTAGCTCCCTAGCAACGTTGTTAGCTAGCTTTCTGGTCTAACTACAACCATAACAGTTAACATGTTGCTGACAGTAACGTCAGATATCATTTGTCATTATAGATCACAGACAACACCAGGGTGTGCTCACAGCACTTCACCGAGGACTGTTTTCGCAAGACGTTTCTTGGGCTGACAAAACTGAAACCCGGAACTCTACCGACCATTTTCCCATGGTCAAATCAACCTACGCCGAGGAGGTAGCTAAGTTTACTAACTTTACTAGCAGACAGACATCACGGTAGGTCATGCAGAGCTATAGTAACGTTAGCTGGAAGTTGTCATGAAAATGATTGTAGGATGTTCATGAAATGAAACATAATACCTGCCATTAATAGCTTGTATTTTTAGGGTTCCTGTTCGTGGTGGTCAACCTGCTGGGGAGGTGACACCCGAGTCAGCAGATGAGTGAGTAACGTTTACAGTTGTGCACTCATGTTTACAACTAAATTCCACATTAAGATGCCATATGGCTAAATGTTTACTCCTCCTGCTATTATTGCAACAGACATTATGTACATGTAGGCCTACTGTATGCATTGAGCTGCAGAGGTTGCATGTACATTTAACGTTACTGTATGCATTGAGCTGCAGAGGTTGCACCATGTACAGCCAGTTAAATAATATTGGGGTGACCAGTTTCACTGTGATTAAAACATTAGAAGGGAGACAGAAGTTTGACGTTGAAAAATGTTTGCTCCTGTTTGTAGTCGCATTGGTGACTTAATAGCGGAAGAAGATGAAGAGGAACATGAAGAGGAACATGAGGGAGATAGGTGAGTTGTTGCTGTCAGTACAATACAATTTTTCAAACATGTAGATTACTGCATTGTATAATATGTATATATATATATATATATATATATATATATATATATTCACTAATCTTTCAATAGTGGATAGCTCTGTTCTGACACATCATCTTGATAACAGGAAAATGTGTGGATTTATATTGCTTCCCACATGTATGACATATCCTCATGTGTCCAGTGAGGTTTGGGCGACTCTACCTGATCATGACTACGACGTGAAGCCCCTTTCTGTGGAAGACCAGCTTGACGCAGTAAAGAAACGCATCGCTTTCCTGGAGGACTAAAATAAAAAGCTGAAAAGTGAGCGTTTTGGTCTAGAACGCTTCCAGTGTGCGCCCAATCTGATCAGGTTTTACACTGGTTTTAAGGATTACCACACCCTCAAAGCACTCTTCCTAGCTGTACAGCCTTCTGCAGAGTCCATGGTGCGATGGACTCAAATGCAAAGGAACAGCCATAACCTAGAACACATTTCTGTGTCTGGCTTCCATGCAGAGCATTTATCGCTGATTGATCAGTTTTTCCTGTTCTTGTGCCGTGTGAGGCAGGGCTTTTTTGCTCTGGATTTATCTGTACGATTCAATGTGTCGCTGGCCACAGTCAGCAGGAACTGTACGACGTGGGCCAACTATTTGCTCTTTATGTTAGGGACCCTCCCAATATGGCCTAGTAGAGCAGCAGTAGACGAGCTAATGCCACCAGTATTCAGGGAATTCTACCCAAACACAAGAGTGGTACTAGACTGCACAGAGATCCGCATCGAGACAGCTAGTTCGAAGGTTTTGAACACCATGACATACTCCCATTATAAAAGTAACACTACACTGAAATCCCTAATTGGGATCAGTCCCTCAGGGTCAGTTAGCCTGGTAAGTAATTTATACACAGGATGTATTTCTGATAAGGCGATAACTAAGAGGTCAGGTGTTCTGGACCTCTTAGAGTCAGGTGATGAGGTCATGGCCGATAAGGGCTTCCTTATCAAAGACCTGCTCGATGAAATAGATGTAAAACTTGTCATCCCTGCATTTTTAGGCCCAAGTGGACAGTTTAGCTGTGATGAGCTCACAGACACACAGAGTATTGCTGGCTTGAGAATACACGTCGAACGGTCAATAAGACGCATAAAGGAGTACCACATTTTTGATGGAGTCATACCCCTTTCACTAAGTGGAACAGTCAACCAACTGTGGACTGTGTGTGCTCTCCTAACACATTTTCAGGGACCACTGTTTTAAACCTTTGTTAAATTCAGCTGACAAGAAAATAGTGCACACAAACCTTAGTTAGATTGAAACATATTTAACTTCATTTCAGTACAATCCCATTTTTTAGCCCACACCTTGAGATGAGCAATCACTATCTTAGTTTAGTAAACAATTGATGATTTGAGTTGGTAGCGAGTTCCAGTTTATTGCTACAACAGAATGACAGTTGACCGAACATATTTTAGTTTAAAATGAACCAACAGTTTTGTTAAAGTTAAAGGACAAAGAATGAAAATATTGTAGATGGGACAATCTAATGTATGAATATTGAATGTACAGTATAAAAATGAAATGTATCTTATTTTTTATTTTATTGTGATTAAACAGCTTCTTTGAATACAGCCCTGTGTGTTCTCTCTCCTCACTGGCACAGGAGAGGCAGAAAGTACTGGAAAAAGAAAAGATCCAGCTTAGTTTTCATATTGTGGTAAATGACGGTAGGCGCTCGAGGTTGGTAGTCCAAACCATGTTTGCTGCTGGCCCCGGCTGCATTGATTTCCGATTGAGTAAGAAGGGGCGTGGCTAAGTTCCCAACACTTGGTTTTTTTTATCCAAGATGGCCGCGGCGTGAAATGGGCGTATAGACCCTTTTACAGCCTACGTCATCAAAAGTATGCGCGCACATTTAGGCAACGGAAGTGAAACGCTACCCCCAAGTCTCCCATTCATTCACGGATTCAGACGAGGAAGAGGAGATATCAAAGTTTATTCAGAAGTCTATAAGCAGCATCAAAATGTGCGGGTGTTGTGTGTTTGGCTGTACGAATCGCTACTCTACCAACAGCGGACTGAAGCTTTACCCAATCCCGACGGGATCACGGCCATTTCAGAGCCACCGGAGGCGCCACCCTGTGGCTGCAAGCCATCAAACGTATTGATGAAAACTAGACTGAGGACCCGATCCAGATGCTGGCTTATGCAGCGTCCATGTTCTCTCAGGTAAGTTATCTACCTACTCTGTGGTCTCACTGGCATGCCTGGTTTAGATGGAGACTAATATCTACAGTAACCGATAAGCAGCGATAGCCGCTATTATCTGGCTAATGTGGTGTGTCTGGCTAGTTACAGGTGAGGTGTCACTGGACTCACAGAATCCTGGTTTTGTGCCCTGTGTGTTTAAGTACACAAAACAAAGTCTGAACCCCGAGGCAAAGGTGGAAAGGTCAGAATAATTAGGCCCAACACTTCCTGTTTTAGAATGAATCTCCCCTCTTTCATTTCATGCTATTCAGTGCACTCTGGAGCTCACAGCTGCTGGCTTTGAGAAAATGGGGCTGTATTACAAATATTGACCGTCTTAAGGTTAAAGTGAAGATAGGGATGTCTAAGATAGGGTTTTTCTCCAGTTGGTATTAAGCAAATCATAACCTAATATCTAATCGTAACCAGTGGCGCCCCCAAGGGGTGGCCAGGGGTGGCCCTGGCCACCCTGATACTATCCCTGCCCCTCCCGCTGCCCCCCCCAGCCACGAGTTGCATATGCAGAATATGCTTCTGATTATGCATAATATGCTTCTATCTGATATTTTCATTTTTCATTTCTGGACATACACAATGTAACAAGGAATCATCTAACCTGTTACAATATGTACAGATACATGACACATTGAAACTCAAAATGTTAACTGTACCGTATTAGTCTATTCAGTAACATTAACTATGAAAAATAAGAAGCCAAAGTTTTTCAGTGTGCGATTCCTTAACTTGACAGTTTTCAGCTAGCCTATACAGACTACTGCAACAGCATGATAGACTTCCTGAAAGGCAGTCATGGCTTTTGGTTTTGGTGGGCCACCCCAAGATTTGCAATGGCCCCATTTGGCCACCCCTATGAAAAATTTCTGGGGGCGCCACTGATCGTAACCCAACAGTTAAGATCTGCAAGTTAGGAATGTCCTGTAATATGGCCTCTGATCAGTATTTCTGTTCATCAAGTTAGCTGTTTTATGTTAAGGTACCATAGGAAAAGGAGACGAGATGAAAGGGTTTACACTCCACCCAATCAGCCTGCTCCTTCTGAAACTCCAGGACAAGTCAGCAGCATGGATCACTGTCCTGGTAAGGAGATATTGTTGTTGTGAGCTTGTGCCTGCATATCCTAACTGTTGGCTTTTCTGTTAAAGCTGAAGAGGACGTCCCAGTCCCAACGACAGAATATTATGATCTGAACCTGAGGTACCCTCAGCTTCAGAAGGACTATGTCAGCCTGCAGCAGGAGTGTGAAAAGCTACAGGCTGAAAATGAGAAGCTTAAAGAGGAGCTGCAAAACTACGTTTTCTTATGCCACTATTAAGTCAAAATTAGGCTGTGGCTGAGAAGCCTGTAAATTCTACTGTATAATGTTGCATGTTTCCACTGCAGATGAATAACATCCACAGCTGGAACTCTGAATCAACAAGACACTGTGTGTAGTTCATGATAATGTGAATTTCATGCCCCGTTTATCAGGACTGAGTTAGAGGGAAAGGCACATTTAGATGTGACGAGGGGAGAAAATGACAGTAAAACAGAAGCAGATTTCATGTTTGCACAACAACTAGGCCGATATCATGAACCCTGAGCCAACTAGAGAAGCAGCAGGACAACAAATACTCACCCTGCCATGCAGCTGCACCGGGCTGTGAGGACGTAGTTCTCGGGTTAGTTTATGATGACCCATGCCTCCTACATAGCCGTCTTGTGTCCTTGTCTTGGCAAGACTTGGGATTTCAGGACACAGAACTCGGAGTCTGTGTCATGCTATTTTACATGTTGTACGTGACCTCAGACAACATAGTTGTAAGCATCCAGTGACCTGTATGCCCGCAGCTTCTCTCTTGTGTATACGCTCGGTTTCTCCACCATATCTGGCCACTGGATATGAAGCCACTTAGTAACGTCTTCCAGCCACTCGGTGATACCACACGGATCTGGAAGTCGGTTGCCGTTCGCCGAACTTAATTTATTCAGGTAACTTTCGCGATCTTTTGTCGTTAATCCCCTTGCATAGTTTGACAAACTAGCTAACGCCGCCATACTTCGGTTGCCTAAATGCGCGCGCATCCACACCTACGTCATCGCTGTTTACAAACTGTAAAAGGGTCTATATAACTAAGGAGTTATTTGGAAATGTCAAAAGAGTTCCAGAGTGTAATAGGTTGTGAAATGTTAAACTGAATGTTGAAGCCTTATTTTTGCTCTCAGTGTGGTAAGAGTTTTATTGATGCTACATAAGAATAGCACTGTTCACATAATTACATGACATTACAGTCATTTAGCCGACGCTTTTATCCAAAGCGATTTACAATAAGTGCATCGTGTAACGTAGGAGATCAGGAGAACTACTAGTCATCAGAGGTCATAAGTGCATCTAAACAAGCATCTACGAGCAAAACCAGTGCTAAAGTAAAAGCGCAAGAAAGAGATATATTTTTTAAATGAGTGAATACAATAAGTGCTAAGAACAAGTAACAGGGTAGTAGTTCTTGAAGAGGTGAGTTTTCAACCTGCGCCGAAAGATGGGCAGCGACTCCACTGTCCTGACATCAGTGGGGAGTTCATTCCACCACTGTGGGGCCAGGACAGAACAGAGCCGGGACCGGGTCGATCGGCAGCAAGGGCCTCTGAGCGACGGAGTAACAGAGAGATTGGAAATAGGACAGTGTCTAGTAAAGATAAGGTCCAGCTGGTTGCCGGCCTTGTGGGTAGGAGGAGAGGTGAAGGTCAAAGGAGGAGAGGAAAGGGAGAAGAGGATCTAGCTTGTTAGTGTGGATGTTGAAGTCACAGAGAAGGATAAGTGCAGAGTCATCAACAGGGAAGTGCGAGAAAAGTGTGTCAAGCTCCTCCAGAAACTCACCAAGGGGGCCTGGTGGGCGGTACACAACCACAATGGTGAGTTTGACTGGATAAGAGACAGTAACAGCATGAAATTCAAGAGAGGGCGGAGAAAATTCAGGAATGGAAACAAGAGAGTATTTCCATTTCAGGGAGATCAGCAGGCCAGTACCATCACCCTGCCTCCCAGCTCTGGGAGTGTGAGAAAAAGAGTACACATCAGACAGAGCTGCGGGTGTGGTGGTGTTTTCCGGCATGATCCAGGTCTGTTAGAGCAAGAAAGTTGAGGGAGAGCAAGGATGCGTAGCCTGAGATAAACTCAGCTTTCGGCACCGCAGACTGGCAATTCCAGAGCCCTCCCGTCACCACTTGCTCAATGTGAGTGGAGAGAGTGGGCTAGATGACATTGGTAGGGTCACAGCCCCTAGGAGTGACCCAACGTCTATGCCAGTCCCGGGAAGAGGAAAGGACAGGAATGCGAAGGAAACACATAGTCTATACTAGCTACACAAAATACAGATGACTGACCGGATCTAAAAAGAGCAGTCCATGCTAGACGAAGTCTTGGCTTCAAGAGTCGCGCTTGCATTTGTTTACTGTAGCATTCGTTCAATCTAGGCTTGTTTGCCTGAGACTTAGAAGTAGCAGCAGTGATTTAAAAAACACTGATTGCTAATTGTCTGCCATGAGTGCAGGCCACACCCTGGCCACTTAAAACACAATTGGCCAAAGAGGTACACCGAAAAGAGGCCTATTGCCCAGAGACTGGTCACTTATGTAAAACTCTATCAAACTTCACACAATACTATTAAAACTTCAAACAGCAAGTTACCATGGAATATATTTATAAGCTAAAAGGACAAGTAAGTCAAAACAGCTAGGCAACAAGAAATATTTAAGGACACACTAGGTGAAAAACAGCTACAGCTAGAATAAGTAAACAAGACAAGTAAGTAAACAGAATAAGACAGCTACAGCTAGAATAAGATCCCACTAGGAACCAGCAGCAGATGTATAGACAAAAGGACTAATACGCAAGCAGCTGGAATAAGACTAGTAGCAAGAAAGATGATACTCACTCTATTCTAGATGAACCAGCAATTCAGAATCACTCCAGAAGTTAAAATGCACACAAATGTTTAACATAATGTTATATTTTTACTTTAAAAGGTGAAAGAAAAGCTAAAAGGGGGAGATGTCACAGTATTACAGTTGATACGGTAATGTGCACGCCAGTGACGGAAGCTGTGAGGTGTGGCTGTACATGAGAGGGGTTTGTTTCTACGACAGTAGACTATGCCTGAAAGTCATGTTGCATTCATGTGAGCCGACCTGTTAGCTGAATAAAGTAGACACTTAACCTGCCCCGTTTGGCCGGACATTCCGTGATGTATTTGTTTCTATGCCCCAAACCCGGGCAATCCACGTTTTCATAAACTTCCCCGCGTCGGCACCCTCCATCTTCTCACGTGTACAATCTCTCTCATGCTTCGTTCAGACCAAAGGCGGCGAGAGAGTTGGCGCCGCTTTGTTCGCCAGAGTTTGGCCGCCAGCTCCGCCAGGTGTGTTCGAACAGAACGCGAATTCGCTGTGTTGACGTCACAACAAGCAGACTAGTTACACCAACGCTGCTAGCAAGTTTGCTAGACCGCACACAACAAATACCACACACGAGCAGTTTGTGTTTACTTGTGATCATCATGGATGAGCGACAGAGATCAGTTGCGGCGGCTCTGCTTTATATCAACTTGCGCCGCCGAAACCGGCGTCAGCGTTCGGTTTGGGTTCATAGCATAAACCGGAGACGTGCCCAGCTTGGCGAATTTCACCGGCTCGTTCAGGAGTTGCGTTTGGACGGCGTCCGAAAAGAATTCTGGGTAGGGGGCGTGTCTTCCTTCCCAACATGAAGGCGGGTTCTAACCCTACTTGAAGGTGATTGGCTATCGCCTGGCGAAATCTTCGCCCGAGTTGGACATTTTTGAACTCCCGCGAAGGCGCGTTCGTTGCTCGATTCGCCCAATTCGCGGCGCCCGTCATTTCGCCGCGAATTATTCCGCCCATTCGCCTCCGCCCATTGACTTTGCATGCATTTGGTGTGAACGTAGCATCAGGCTTCTGCGGCGTCCTCGGTTGTCGTGGTCTTGCAGGCGCTCCGACGTTTCCTTCGCCGTTGTAGTCAAGGCCTCCATGCGTTTGTCCACCGCAGTTGCAGCATTCTCCACCGCCAATAGTCTTTCTTCCGCCTCTCCGACTCTCGTTAACTTCCTTCAAATGTTGGGAAATGTTGTCACTGATACTACGCAACAGTTTTTCATCAATCAGCCTTGTTATATTAGCCGCCATTAGCTCCATGGCGTTCGCCCGCGCGGGGTCCGATGCGGCCATGTCGTCAGGCCGCGCGCGCGTTGCCAACATCTTGAGGCGTAGCAATGACGGGGTTGTTCTTCTTTGCTTGTTGTTTGGGAGGCGTCTCACCGGTACACTTGCCCCAGAAGGTCACTAACGACATAACCAGGTGTCAGCACTCCGTTCTGCACTATCTAAAATGCCCCTAACAAAAATAAATGGTATTAAATTAAATGAAGGTGCCGGAGCTCCCTCGACGTGTGGCTACTCGGTGGCTTGCATCACCGGAAGTCGTGCTTCTTCACGTTCAGTTCAGCAGCGGCACATTGTTTTTCATCGTAGAACCTCACGTGTTTCAGTGCAGAGCCCTCTGTGGTAATAACGTCAGCTTGGAGGTGGGAGCTGTGCTGTAAAAAAGGAGTACGTTTATCTCTCCGTAGTTTACCTCTCTGCTGAATAACAATGTAGGTGACTGTGGCTTGAGCCCAACTTTACCTGAAACCTCTGAAATGGCCTCTGAAACGGTCTCCCTTTGCTCTGGATGATGATGATGACGACCACGATGATTCATTTCGAACATGTAAAAAAGCAGGATATAACATACAGATAATCCATTGCGAATGATCTGAGGTGATCAACGAATCCACACACCAAACTCAGTGAACAAATCTGCATGTGCATCAGCTTATTTGTTACATGTTGGAAAAGGGGTAGGAGGAAGTATACATGTATTTCTCCCTAGCCCTTCTCAGCTACGCTTGAGTTAATTCAGCTATTATACTGTAACGTGCGTGGATAAGTAACGGGTCAGACCCTTTAGTTGACTGGTTAACGTTGTCGCCCGTGATGCGGGAGTGGGACCAAAGCCTTCAGCTTTATCCCTGCAGCTCGACCTTGGTTACAACTGATCTCCTACACAGCCCTTCGTTTTGAGGGGACATTTGAAATTCAAATAATAAAAAGGTAAATAAAAACCATTTCTGATTCTATGAAATATCTAGATGCATTAGATTAATTTATTTTAACTTCCATTCATAAGAAGGACCGTAAGTAGTGATCCTGGAGATGAGACAGATGTTCATCTGCCACTTCGTGCTCGGTACCGTTTCAGTGGGGCCGTTTTATAACCAGAGTTGTGGCGCCATCTAGTGATCAAGATATTAAATAGCAACAGATACTAAAGAGCGCAGGTCAATCGGAAAGTGTTGATTTCTCTTGAAAATTGCTTTCGTTTGTCTTTCATAAATAGTCCAAACCTGGTTAATGGATTTCTAATCCATTCCTACAGACCTATGAAGGGGTACTGCTTTCCTTTTGTATTCCCAGTCTTTCCCATCCTTCACGACCCACATCTCTTCTTTGTGTTCCTCGTTGTCTGTGGTCATCTTCATTTCATATGTGGTAACTGTTTCGTCCATCTCCTTGATTCTGAGTGTAATTCTGGACGCCCCCTTTTAAATTCACCAAATCTCCTTTTTATCTTTTGTTGCCTGTCGTTATTATTCTCATTCATATAGCTAGCTAGCTAGCCATCCATCCATCCATCCATCCATCCATCCATCCATCCATCCATCCATCCATCCTTCCATTATCTGAACCGCCTATCCTGCTCTCAGGGTGGCGGGGATGCTGGAGTCTATCCCAGCAGTCATTGGGCGGCAGGTGGGGAGACACTCTGGACAAGCTGCCAGGCCATCACAGGGCGCCCACACACACACACACACACACATATATATATATCTATATCTATATATTTATTGACAATAAACTCCAGGACAAACAACAAAGTTATTAACAGAGAAAAAGCACGCGAGCCAGGGGGAATCTTTCAGGTGAAAACATTAAACAAAGAAGATAAATAGACAGTTTTTTCAGCTTTCTTCTTTTTAGTTAGCAATGGTTTTAATGTGCTGTTTGGTTTCGTTTTCAAATACTGGAAGTAAAGGTTTAGTATGTCTAAAATGTGATTTATGGATATAACACTTCGCTAAAATAATCCCCGAATGGATTATATAGAATTCTTTAAGTTTATTACTACTATGATTATGGAAACCAAACAGTACATTTCCCAAGAGAGAGAAAGGTCCGAGTCAGGGTAATGAGCAACACTATGTCGTGACACGTCTTCCCAACAGCTGCATGCTGCTGAAGAAAGGGGAGAGGTGCGGTTGCGCAATTTACAAAAATGCGTTTCGTATACATGACATGATTCATACGTAAACATAAGTACATTCATTCATAAACATACATTGTTTTTAGAAAACATAACTTTGATATGTGCAACCGATGCACATGTTTTATGTTATGTTATTTGTTAATGTAAATGCAGCAGACCTTTTGTGTTGTTCAGTGTAGGGACGCTGCCAGAACAGGCGCAGCATTGCTTCTGGAACCTTTCACACAGTCAGCACGAATGTCTTTCTCGCACTCAAGAAGAGGAGGACTTGCAGGATAGTACCTCTGTGTGGAGGATTTGGAAAGACATTTCCCTTACTTTGTTGGTAAGGACACATTTGTATGGAAGGTTCCAGAGACTTTTCCCGTTCAAGTTTTCAACAAATCTAGACCAATGGCCGCATGTTACGATTAGTTCTGAAGTAGTAGTCAGGCCCACAGTTCCCACTGGAGTTACCACCTTAGGGTCCTCCAAAGGACTTGAATCAAGTGCAACTGGACTTGGTATATATCCGTGAAGACGTTTCTCCTCTCATCCAAGAGGCTTCCTCAGTTCGTGCCTTTCTGACTAGACCAAGCTAGTCTGACTGGCTGGTGATGAGACTCAGAATTTATCCTCTAGGAGTCGTTGTCAGAGCTATAGATATGTGTGGCTATTAGGGTCCAGTGCTGGTAAGCAAACTGGTCTTTCTGCCCCTTTGAGGAGATTAGGATTCCAGAAGGAACAGCATCCAGGACTGTGGCAAACTCCTTTGGGCTAACAGGAATGCCAAAGGCATTAAGGAATACAGAATAGTTCAACAGCAGTCCATTAACATTAATTAGTTGGTTTACTAGAATTATATTACTGTCAAACCAGTTTGATAGAATAGGAATCTATTTTTGAACATGATATGCCGATTATTCCAAATGAAACAATTATGGGGGGAGAAATTATGTTTGTAAATTAAAGACCATGGTAGCGGCATTTGTGTGTGGAATTTAGATAAATTTAAGGGAAGTTTCTCTATCTTATAATCACACAAAAGTACAAATTCAAGGCCTCCAATCTTAGAGAGAAAATGTAATTAGGTATAAAGTTCCAAGTAGATGTAGGGTTGTTTAGAAATTGCTTTATCTAATTAATTTTAAGGGTATTGTCAAGAGTAGTAAAATTAAGAAACTTGAGCCCACCACAGTCGTAGGTATTCATAATAACAGATTCTTTTACATAATGAGTCTTGTTTTCCCACATAAACTTGTAGTAATTGATCAATTGTATTACATATCTGCTTATTGACAAATAAAGAGATTGCTGCATATGTGAGACGGGAGAACCCTTCTGCCTTTGTCAGCAACACTCGCCCTTTTAAGGATAAATCTCTTTGCAAGCATTGGTTAAGCTTTTTTCTCATTTTATCAACGAACAAGCTACATTTTTCAGCACATTTTGCTTCTTAATTTCTCGTGATGGTGCTCCCCAAATGAGTAACCTTCTCTTTAATAATAATGAATTAAACATATAGTGCTTTTCTAACACTTTACGTGGTGTGTTAGAGATATGGGGTATGTTCCCGGGTAGATGAAGCTCGTTAGCCTTGTCAGGCAGTTCATCTGGGAGAAGGAAACCTCTGATTTCAAACCTCCGCCGCAGGATGCCCCGCATCGTGGGTACCAAATACGTCACTTCCGAATTGCCCGCCGCCATATTTGTGTCCGAGTGACTTGACAGTTTTCTGCGGTGACCGTCACTGGCGTCATGACCGCCAACACCGCACATTTGAATGAGAGAGGAAGAGAGCGATATTTGGAGAAAAAGAAAAAAAACCCATCATTATTGCTAGCGATCCCTATTTATTACCTTCAGCTATATTTTGTCCCTTAACTCCCGCAAAGCGTCTGCCCCAACTTACTTTTCCTGACATTTATATTTACCTTGTACACAACCCATCCCCATACGCCGGAAATAGCCTCGAGGCTTTCAAGAGTGCCATGCCTATCAACACGCCGTTGCAGGAGGGGTGAACGACGCAAAGATATGGCATCTGGAGACAAAACACATCTATCTGATCACAGGACATGCAAGTAATTCAACACTTATCAACTATGTTATTTTGTGGGTGGTCTAGCTAGCAGCGAGCTAGAGTGCTAATGTTAGCTAGCGAGCCGTTAGCCCTTACAACTCGCTAGCAAATATTAGCACTCTAGCCCGCTACTAGCTAACATTAGACACATAGATGTGTAGATTAACATTTTAGCATTAGCATTTTTCACTTAACATGTCAATTATTCCCAGGCTCTGAACACAAAAGCAACATGTCCATGGCCAGTGGTGCAGGAGGAAGGGACAGTGGTGATGGCACATTGCAGATGTATGGCAGGATTGGGATAGGTGTATTCCCAAGTTGCTGCACTGATGTTTATAGTTTTGGCTGCTGTTGACAAGAGAGAAGGACAGACATGCACTGAGAAGCCGTGTACCTGGACAAAGCCAAGCACGAAAAGAGTCAAGTATGATGAGTTGTCTAACATCTTTGCCGACAAAGAGCAAGTAGAAACTCGAGACCATTTACAGCACATGAGACCATCAGCTGATGAGTTCAAGTTGTTCTGTGACCAGCTCCACCAAAGTGAAGACCAAGAGGCAACGCCCAAAAAAAATTGCAATACTGTCAGTCATTGAAGGCCATTCCCTCAGATACATGCCCAAGACACATGTAAATACCATGGATTGTGTTACGGCTCGCCCACCCCGCCCATCCCACCCCCCAGCCAATCAGCTCGTCAGGGCCGGGCTTAGCCGTCAGGGCTGGGCTTAAGTTTGCTGGTCTCCCAGCGCCCGTTGTCAGTTCGTGCCGTAACCTCCTCGAAAGAGTGGTTACTCTCCCCTCCCGGTGCATTTCTCTCCGAGTTTATCTCAGCCCTTGGTTTACTGTTTTCTTTGTGACGTTTCCCTGTGGAGGTATCCTGCCGTGTTCCCAGTTTGGATTACCCGTGAGTGTTTTTCTTAGACTTCCTGTTTCCTTAGTCGCTCATTGCCCTCCTGTGTTGACCGTTGTATGAGCAAGTAATAAAGTACGCCAGTTTCGGCTAACCCATCTCTGTCTGGTGTCGTGCGCTTGGGGTCTTCCACAAACCCTAACAGATTGTGCAGAAAGTAATGCGTATATTGCAGCGAATTGGGGGGGGGGGCGTCGGGAACCACCACAGCCAGGACGCGAACCCGTATCTCCTGCAGTCGACTAAAGGGTCCGAGCCGTTAGCCAAGGGCTAACGTGTCTACTTATCCGTGCACGTTACTATATATATATATATAACAGCATATATGCTAGACAACCGCGGTCAGACACTATATCACGGGGAAGACCGTGGACCCAGAAAACCTCCCTGACCAGCAGATCCTCAGTCTCTCGGGCCGAAGGCAGTTTAGACAAGGGCAAAAAATGAACAAATTTATTGAAGCGATCAACAACAGTATTACCGTCGGAGGCGGGCAGACCAGAGACGAAATCCAAGGACAGATGCGACCAGAGACGGTGTGGAACAGGCGGAGGGTCTTGTCTTTCTTGGCCACAAAAGAGAACCCCGCACCAAGGGGTGACGATGAAGGGCGAATAAGACCAGCAGCCAAGGAGTACTTGATGTAGCTCTCCATGGACTCCCGCTCAGGCTTGGAGAGGCTATATAGACGACTACTGGGGAGGGGAGCGCCCGGCAGCAGGTCAATAGCGCAATCATAGGGGCGATGAGGGGGCAGGGAGAGAGCTTGCTGCTTGTTGAACACGGCTTGGAGGTCATGGTACTCTGGAGGCACCAGTGACAGGTCAGAGGTCTCAGGGCTTGACACCTGACAGGGGACAGACTGAGGCAGAGCATAGTGGAGGCATATGGCATGACAGACGGGACTCCAACTTGAAATTCTGGCCGATGACCAATCAATATGGGGACTATGCTTAACAAGCCAGGGATGACCAAGTATAATGGGAACAAATGGAGAATTGATAACAAAAAAAACTTAACTCCTCTTGATGGTTTCCCGACAACAGGAGGCGCACAGGCTCGGTCTTAGAGGTTATCCGGGCCAGGAGACGTCCATCAGGGCATTAGCTTCAAGAGGCTGGTCCAGATTCACAGTGGCAAGACCTAACTGCTTCACAACATTTGCATCCAAAAAACTTTCATCAGCTCCAGAGTCAATTAAAGCCAAAAGTTTAGTGGACTGACCCTTAAAACTGATGGTAGCTTGCAACTGAGTACGTGGACGAGGAGACAGAGGGCAGACAGTTGGGCTCGCGAGGATCCTCCCCCTCCCTCGTGAGCCTGCTAGTTTGACGGACGGTGAGGGCAGGAGGCGAGAAAGTGACCAGGCTGACCAATAAGAGCAGCTGTTGTCGGTGATGCGGCGTTGACACTCCTCCGGGTTGAGCCGGAAGCGGCCGAGTTGCATCGGCTCCGAAGCTGGGGGAAGAGTCACGCCTCGGGCTTTCTCGGAGGACGTCAGCCTCGGGCTTTCTCGGAGGACGTCAGCCTCAGTCGAGCGAGCTCGGCCCCCGGAGTTTGGAGGTGTGGCCCGTGGAAAGTTGTGACCAGGAAAGCGGCGCGTCCTCTCTCTCCTCCGCTTCCGGAGACGGTTGTCCACACGAATGGCCAGGGTAACCAATTCCTCCAACCCTCCAGGCTCGGGGTAGGAAACCAATTCGTCCTTTATGGATTCGCTTAGACCGTTGGCAAACCCGGCCTGGAGGGACTCGTTGTTCCATCCGCTCTCCGCTGATAGCGTACGGAACTCAACTGAGTAGTCAGCGACGCTGCGGGAACTCTGGCAGAGAGAGATCAGTCTTTTTGAAGCATCCTTTCCCCGCACGGGATGACCAAAAACCTGGCGAAAAGCAGTGGTGAACTCAGCGTAGGATGAGGAAGTGGAGGCCCGCATCTCCCACACCGCTGTAGCCCAAGCCAGAGCGCTTCCCCGGAGAAGACCCATGATGTAAGCGACTTTGGCTCCATCCGTGGAATATGACTGGGGCTGCTGGTTAAACACAATCTCACACTGCATCAAAAAAGGGCGATAAAGTCCAAAATCTCCATCATACTTATCGGGTTCCTTAGCCGAAGTTGATGGCGCTGAGGGTGGCGGAGCTGGAGGGGCGGGACCCGGGCTAGCGGAGGCACCAAGCTGGGTCTGGATTCCGGAGATCTTTGAGCTGAGCTCACGGAGGGCGTCAGCCATCCCCTGTAGCCCCTGGCTGTGCTGGCTGAGGACCGATTCCTGGTTGGCTACAGCCTGGCAGACCGTGGCCAGGTCTGTGGTGAAATGGTCTGCTGGGTCCATAGTGGCTGGAATGTACTGTCACGTATCTGGAAAAACCCAAAAGCAGATGGGACAACCAGGTAAGGAAAAAATCAAGTCTTTATTGAAGTGGCAGATCCCAGGAGTAGAGCAGGAGTTGGCTCAGTGGCAGGGAGACTGGCAGGCTGAAGTCCTGAAGAGCAGAGAGCAAAAAATCCGACAGGCAGGCAAGAATGCAAAAACTATGAACATCAGAGAATGCAGGCTAGGACTGGGACTGGCCATGCAATAACCTTTAGGCAATAAACCATGAATGGCTATGTTCCAGCGAAGACTGGTCCACAGTGGAGGCTTCTTAAAGGTGAGGGTGATTGCTTGATGGCCAGCAGGTGTGTTGATTGAAACCATGGACAGGTGTGCCAGAGTGAAGGAGGAGGAGTGAGGAGGAGGAGGAGTGAGCAAGTGTCAAGGGAGAGGTGTTGTGACACCAACAGCAAAAGATGGGCTGTCGTGTTCTCATGCATGTGCACAAAAGCTGTGCACATCGAAGTAATAGAGACTATGAGTGCCAGCAGTTTCATTAATGCTCTGAGAAGGTTCTTTGCCATCTGAGGCCCAGCAAAACAAATACACTCAGACCAAGGCACTAACTTCTTCGGAGCGTGCAGAGAACTCAAGATGAATAAACCAAGCTCCAGTTCAGAGACTGTGGAAAAGTATCTCCAGGAGCACAACTGTACCTGGGTATTCAACCCATCCCACTCTTCTCACATGAGGGGGGGGGCGCATGGGAGCGCATGATTGGAATCACCCGTCGCATCCTCGACTGTATGCTCCTTCAATGTGGATCATCGCGTCTCACACACGAAGTCCTGACTACCCTCAAGGCTGAGGTTACTGCAGGCATGAATGCTAGACCCCTCGTCCCAGTGTCCTCAGATCCAGAGTCTCCTCTCATACTCACTCCAGCTATGCTCTTGACCCAGAAGACATGCGTTTCCCCTCCCCCTCCAGGTGACTTCGGGGCAGGAGATCTCTTCAAGGAAGAATGGAAACAGGTTCAGAGTCTAGCAGACATCTTTTGGAGGAGGTGGCGAAAGGAGTATCGCCACACCCTTCCAAGCCATCGCAAGTGGCAGGACAAGAGGCCCAACCTCCAAGTAGGAGACATTGTCCTAATGAAGGACAGTCAGGCCAAAAGAAACCAGTGGTCTATGGCTATGGTTGTGAAGATGCTTCCAAGTCAGGACGGGAAGGTCAGGAAAGTAGACATCAGAATCGTCAGAGAAGACACCCAGAAAGTCTTCACCCGCCCAGTCTCCAAAGTGGTCCTCTTGCTTTCTACAGAAGACTGATAAGTAGTTTTGGGTTTATTTGGGCTCTTTAAAAGACCCCAGGCGAGGAGTGTTCTGGACTCTGTTAGTCATTGTTTAAGTTGAGACCTTTATTCTGTAGACGGACCTTTATTTTGAAGTACGTCCTCCGTGACCAGCAAATTGTAATCAGGAAGTGTTATACCATCTTACCAGTGCATCGTGTGTGCCGCAAAAGGTTATCCGCCATCCTTGATTCTTACATCTTGATACACGCAATGTTTTTTCACCTTTTTGGCAAGTAACCATCATAAAATTCACTCTGCCTCCTGAAATGATTGAGTGCCGAAGAGTTTGGCTGACTGGATAGTTGGGTTATTGCTCAGATCCTCCGAGACCAATACATGTGTTGTTTTATTGATTTAATGGAAGACTGAATATAGTACATGTAATTTCATCAACTGAGTGGGCTGGTACATTGATTAACGTGTTTTACGCAGCCTGATTCTACTCTGCCCGTGTGACAATAAACCTCCGGCTGGCAAGGCAGCAGTTGTCCCCGTCTCACTCTTCATCATCCACCTCATCCACAATCACAATGCAGACTTTCTATCGAGTGAGGTGTCAGGCCAGAACGGCTACAGGTACATACAGGTACAAGTACATATACTACAGGTATATATGCCACAAGTACATATACTCAGGCTTCATGAGGACCTTGTGTGTAAGGCCTCAGGCTGTATGGAAAGTGCAGAATCACGGTGTGTGTGCAGAAGTAGTGTTGTGCTCTCATGGTGAGTACACTGTGCCTCCTGGTCTGGGTAATGGTCTGGGTAATGGGTGATAAGGACAATCCATCAAAACACAAACTCACTCACACTTCCACGCTGTCACACACTCGTAGCACTCACACACAGCTCCAGCCCAAGAAGCTTCATACCCACAAACACGCAAAACGAACACATAGGCACAATTAAAGAGCAATACAACTCTCACACATGAATATGTGTGTGAGAGTTCCGTCACAAGGTCCGTCACACACGTGCAACCACATCCATTCTACAATCATTAACACACGTTAACACACAGCTGAACGCACTAATACACTCCCCATCTACAGTGTCATTTACTCAATTATATGTTTATAAGTAACATTTACAAACTGTGTGTGTGTGTGTGTGTGTGTGTGTGTGTGTGTGTGTGTGTGTGTGTGTGTGTGTGTGTGTGTGGATAGGATGCCAGGTAGGATCACTGACAGGTTGCCAGGTAGTATCACTGATAGGATGCCAGGTAGGATCACTGATAGGATGCCAGGTAGTATCACTGATAGGAAGCCAGGTAGTATCACTGATAGGATGCCAGGTAGGATCACTGATAGGATGCCAGATAGTATCACTGACAGGATGCCAGGTAGTATCACTGATAGGATGCCAGGTAGGATCACTGATAGGATGCCAGGTAGTATCACTGATAGGATGCCAGGTAGTATCACTGATAGGATGCCAGGTAGGATCACTGATAGGATGCCAGGTAGTATCACTGATAGGATGCCAGGTAGTATCACTGATAGGATGCCAGGTAGTATCACTGACAGGATGCCAGGTAGGATCACTGATATGATGCCAGGTAGTATCACTGACAGGTTGCCAGGTAGTATCACTGATAGGATGCCAGGTAGTATCACTGATAGGATGCCAGGTAGTATCACTGACAGGATGCCAGGTAGTATCACTGATAGGATGCCAAGTAGTATCACTGACAGGATGCCAGGTAGTATTACTGATAGGCAGTGGTGGATCTAGAGATTTTTTCCTGGGGTGGCAAAGGGGTGGCAAGACTGTGTCCCAGAGGTGGCAGCTGCCACCCCTTGCCACCCTGTAGATCCGCACCTGTGAGGGGGAGGGGGATTCTAAATCGGCGACTTCTGTTTGAGATGAGTTTGGTGCGGGTCTCACTGACCTTCACCATGCATGTACATAAAATATACTTTAAAAACATATTATCTGATTTATAAATGGGGTGGCAACAGGGGTGGCAAGACTGTGTCCCAGAGGTGGCAGCTGCCACCCCTTGCCACCCTGTAGATCCGCCCCTGCTGATAGGATGCCAGATAGTATCACTATCGGCCAGTCTCTAATCTTCCATTCCTCCAGTCTTCTCTAAAGTACTAGAGAGAGTTGTGTATCAACAACTTTTGACTCATATAAAAGAAAACCATCTATATGAACCTTTTCAGTCGGCTTCCAGGCCCCGTCACGCCACTGAAACTGCTCTGACCAGAGTGGTAAATGATCTTCTACTGGCTATCGACTCTGATTCCACTTCTGTGCTTCTACTACTGGACCTCAGTGCAGCCTTTGACACCATTGATCACTGTATGCTTTTAGATAGATTAAATTTTAATTTTGGTGTCTCTGGCTTAGGTCTCTCTTAGCTTAAGTCCTAGTTATCTGAAGGAACACATTGTGTCTGCTAAAATAATATTATATCAACATTTAATGACGTTAAATATGGTTTGCCTCAGGGCTCAGTACTTGGCACTCTACTTTTCATTACCCCTCTTGGCCAAATTATACGCAGTTATGGAATAAAGTTCCATTGCTATGCTGACGATACTCAGCTGTATGTGCCTATAAGGGCTGATGATCATACTCAAATCACTAACTTAGAGGCCTGCTTGGCTACTGTGAAAAACTGGATGTCACTTAACTTTCTGCTTTTAAATTCAGATAAAACCGAGATGCTGGTCATTGGCCCTGCTAGACACAGACACCAATTTGATCAAGTAACGATAACAATCGATAACTCTGTGGTTTCACAAAGTGTGGCAGCCAAAAATCTTGGTGTTACGTTTGATCCCCGCCTTTCCTTTGATAAGCACATTAAAGAAATCACCAAGACTGCCTTTTTTCACTAACGTAACATAGCTAAAATTCGGTCTTTTCTCTCCATGGCTGATGCAGAGATTCTAATACATGCATTTGTTCCATCCAGACTTGATTACTGTAATGTTCTGTTCTCAGGTCTGCCACATTCTAGTACTAAAAGTCTTCAGATGGTTCAGAATGCTGCTGCTAGACTCCCAACTAGAACTAGGAAATTTGACCATATTACACCAATTCTTGCCTCCCTTCACTGGCTTCCTATCCATGTTAGATCAGAATACAAGGTGCTTCTGCTGACTTATAAAATCCTAAATGGGCTTGCTCCATCCTACCTGTCTGATCTCCTTAAACCTTACATGCCATCTCGAGCACTTCGTTCTCAAAATACAGGGCTCCTGTGTGTACCCAAAGTTAAAAAGAAGTCCGCTGGTGGCAGCAGGGCCTTTTCCTATCGGGCTCCGTTCTTGTGGAATAACCTGCCTGCTGCCATCAGACAATCGGAGTCTGTTGAGTCTTTAAATCCAAACTTAAAACTCATCTTTTTGCCTTAGTTTACAACTAGCTGTCTTTAAGTTGAGTGCTTCACAACCCTGTACTGGATGGTGGGTTGGTTTTCTGTCTCAATGAATTTACCAGCCACTGTTCTGCTGACGAGATTATCGAGTATAGATTACAGAGTATAGATTATGACTAGCTGATGACTTAATTGATTATGGCTAATGACTATTGCAAACTGTTCTCTTCTCTAACATGTCTTTTCTCTCTCTCTGAATGATGTCTTCTCCTTTCTCTTTCTCTGTGTGTGAATGGTGTCATGTGAGTCTCTCTTGCGTGCATGTGCAGTCGGTTCTCCTCCCAGGTCTCCGTGGTGAAGGTGGTCACCATGTGGATGCTGCCTGCCCTTCCTCTCCACACATAAGGTTTTCTTTTATTACATGATGATGCTGGTCGCGTGGCTTGGGTCCTGGACTGATCCGTTGGCATGTGGACATTGCTTGGCATCCTGTGCATCATGTTCTTCATACATTTTATGTCCATTATAATTCTGTTATCCTCTTTCAATGTTGTATTATGTAAACTGCGTGAACACAACATCCATTGCACGCTGTCCGTCTTGGGAGAGAGATCCTCCTCTGTTGCTCTCCCTGAGGGTTCTTCCTAGTTTTTCTCCCTGTTAAAGGGTTTTTTAGGGAGTTGTTCCTTATCCGATGAGAGGGTCTAAGGACAGGATGTTGTGTTGCTGTTAAGCCCAAATTTCATGGCACTAGTCTCAGTAGCAGTAGTAGTAGCAGTAGCAATGGTAGTAGTAGTAGTATCCGTAGTAGTAGTAGTACCAGCAGCAATAGTAGTAGCAGAAGTGGTAGTAGCAGCACTAGTAGTAGTAGCATTAGCAATAGTAGCAGTAGTAGTAGCAGTGGCAGTGGTAGTAGTAGCAGTAGTAGCACTAGTAGTAGTAGTAGCAGTAGTAGCAGTAGTAGTAGTAGTAGCGCCTCTCTAGCGGGTTTGGCTATAGCGAGAGGTGGCTATCCTGAGTTCTTTAAAACATCTATCTGTAGAGGAGCCCAATCAGGAGTCGTGACAACTTTCTCTTTCGGCTACACAACGTGCACCATTTATTCCTTCACCATTACGACAACAAAAACCCGCGCAGCGGAAGTGTGTCACTGTAAACCCGAACCGAGGAAACAGCAGCTGTAAACCAACGTTCCTACTAGCTCAATAAGGGGAACTATGTACCCCCATAACCACTACACACGTCCCCCCAGAATTCGCCTTAATAGGAAAAGTCAGTGTGGCGAGGGGGGCGGATCTCTCTGCCCCAACGGCTCCGCTGAACAGGAGCTGGGGGCTGGTTAACCGCAGGCAAAGCAGCAGAGTCCTCACAGCTGGACCGGGGAAAGGGAGGGGCTGGGGAAGCAGGGGGCGGCTCGCCGGGGGAGGGGGGCAGAGCCGGGGGGCGCCCCCGCCGTGGGGGCAGGGCAAGACCAACAGGGCGGTCTAAGTCCAGGTGAGCAGGCTTGAGGCGGTCCACAGAAACCCGCTCCAGCCTGCTGCCAACCTCCACCACAAAGTGCTTATCTCCAGTGTCCCGTACCCGAAATGGGCCGTCGTAGGGTGGCTGCAGGGGACCGCGGTGCACGTCGTGAGGGATGAAAACATACTCCGCCGACCGCAGCTCCGTAGGGACATAGGACTGAGAGCCGCCATGCTGAGAAGTGAGGACCGGTGCAAAAGCCCTGGCTTCCTCCTGCAGCGCAGTCCATTGGCAGCTGGCGGACCAGGGAGCTGTGGCGGTGGGAAGGAAATCCCCCGGGACCCGAAGTGGCTGTCCGTAGACCAGTTCGGCGGATGAGGACTGGAGGTCCTCCTTGGGGGCCGTCCTGAGCCCAAGCATGACCCAAGGCAGTTTGTCGACCCAGCGGTCGTCCTTGAGGGTAGCCCGCAATGCGGCCTTCATCGAGCGATGGAACCTCTCGACCAATCCATTCGCCTGAGGGTGATACGCTGTGGTGCGATGGAGCCTCACCCCTAAACCCGCGGCAATCTCCTCCCAGAGCGCTAACGTGATTTGCGGCCCTCTGTCCGAGGAGAGGTCAGATGGGGTGCCAAAGCGGGCGACCCAGGTTCGATGAACGCTCGGGCAACCTCAGGCGCTGTCGTGGACGAAAGCGGGACGACCTCTGGCCATCGCGTGGTCCTGTCGACCATGGTGAACAGGTATGTGAAACCACGGTAGGGGGGTAGGGGGCCTACCAGGTCCACATTCACGTGGTCGAACCTCCTCTCAGGTACCGTGAAAGGTATCAGGGGAGCTTTGACGTGCCGGGGCACTTTGGAGCGTTGGCACGCCACACAGGTGTCAGGCCAGTCCCTCACATCCTTTTTGAGTCCATGCCAGACAAACTTTGCCGCCACCAACCTCTGTGAGGGCTTTCTGCCAGGGTGAGACAGCCCATGGACTGCGTCGAAGACTCGCCGCCTCCAAGCAGTCGGAACGACGGGGCGGGGCTGACCCGTAAAGACGTCTCACAGGAGCGTGGCGTCGACGTCGTCGAAAGCCACATCCTCCAACTGCAGCCCTGTGACGGTGGTCCTGCATGCCTGCACTCCTGGGTCGGCGGCCTAGTCAGCCGCCATCTGGCTGTAGTCGAGTCCCAAATGGGCGGCACCAGCGATGGCCCGGGAGAGACAGTCAGTGACCGGGTTGGACTTCCCAGCGACATGCCTCACGTTGGTGGTAAACTCTGAGATGTAGGCCAACTGTCGCTGCTGGCGGGCTGACCACGGCTCTGCCACCTTGGCCATCGCGAACACCAGCGGTTTGTGATCGACGATAGCCGTGAACTGACGGCCCTCCAGTAGGAAACGGAAGTGCCTAACAGCGAGGAAAAGGCCAAGCAGCTCACGATCAAAGGTGCTGTATTTGCGCTCTCTCAGGTCCAACTGCCGGCTGAAGAAGGCAAGCGGCTGCCACGCGCCGCTCACCTACTGCTCGTAAACCACGCCGAAAGCGTAGTCCGAAGCATCCGTCGTGATGGCGATGGGCGCTCCAGACACAGGGTGTGCCAGCATCGCCGCGCCAACCAGGGCGGCCTTCACATCCTTAAAAGCCGTGTCCCTCTCTGCAGACCAGTCCACAGCGTGTTTGGGGGCTGTGCCCTTCAGAGCCTCAGATAGGGGGCGGAGGAGATCGGCAGCCCGGGGGATGAACCGGTGGTAGAAGGACACCATGCCAATGAACTCCCGGAGGGACTGGGCCGTGTGTTGGCGTGGAAAGTCTGCGACGGCCTCCACCTTAGATGGAAGGGGGGGCGCCCCGTCCTTGGTGACCCGGTAGCCCAGGAAGTCGATGGTGCTCAGACCAAACTGGCATTTGGCCGGGTTAACTATCAACCCGTGCAGGCTGAGCCTCTCGAAAAGGACTCTGAGGTGGGACAAGTGCTCGGACACGGAGGCGCTAGCGACCAGGATGTCATTCAGGTACACAAAGAGGAAAGGCAGGTCCCGCAACACTGAGTCCATGAGGCGTTGGAAGGACTGCGCGGCGTTCTTGAGCCCAAACGGCATGCGCAGGAACTCGAACAGTCCGAACGGAGTTGTCACAGCCGTTTTGGGGACATCAGCGGGATGGACGGGCACCTGGTGGTATCCACGGACGAGATCCACCTTGGAAAAGATCACTTTCCCAGCCAGGTGGGCGGAGAAATCTTGGATGTGAGGGACCGGGTAGCGGTCCGGTGTTGTTGCGTCATTGAGCCGACGGTAGTCACCACATGGACGCCACCCACCGCCAGGCTTAGGCACTATGTGGAGGGGTGAAGCCCACGGGCTGCTGGAGCGGCGGATGATGCCGAGGCGCTTGGCCGGGTCGAGGCGCCGAGCTCGGGCGTGCACCGGCGGGCCAGTGGTGACGATGTGGTGCTCAACCCCATGTTTGGTCGTAGATGACGAGAATGTGGGCTGAGTGAGGTCAGGGAACTCGGAGAGAAGATGGAGAAACACGTCCTCATTGGAGAGCATGCTGGACAGCCTGACGGAGCCTGTATCGCTGAGTGTACACGCGTGTGAAGCGAAGGTGACGGCGTCAATCAGGCGTCGACTCCTGACGTCCACAGCAGCCCATGAGCACAAAGAAAATCTGCACCGAGGAGGGGAGATGCCACGTCGGCGGTGACAAAATCCCAGCTGAACCGCTGTCCGTTAAAACACATGTCAATGTGCCTCGTGCCGTACGTACGGATAGAGCTGCCGTTAGCAGCTTCCATGGGAGGGCCGTGAGCGCCCGACAGGGCGTCCACACTCCATGCAGGTACGACACTCCTCTGCGCCCCAGTGTCGCATAGGAAACGCCGCCCCGAGATGGAGTCTAGCAGGAAAAGTAACCTGTTGTCCTCCACGCCGACGCCCATGGCCACTAGTGAGCGCCGGCCTTGGCGTTTCCCGACGAGCTGAAATCGCACGGGGAGGTGCACTTTTTCGCCTTGGCCCCGAACTTTGCATGGTAAAAGCACAGGCCGGGCTCCTGTCGCCGACCGGGGGTTGCCGCGGCGACCACCATGGAGTCACCAGGTGGTGGCGTGTGGGGGTGGGCAGGGGTGAGCGCGGACGCGCAGTGCTGCTGTTGGCTGGCCAGGAAGAACTTGTCAGCTTCTTCAGCTAGCTTGCAGCAACCGGTAATACTGCTGTTAGCCAAAGCGGCCCGCACCTGAGCAGGACAAAGAGGAAATCAGGTGTGTGCGCCGGTCCCAGCAGATTCAGCATTTTGTCCATGAGCTCGAACGGCTTGCTGTCGCCCAAGCCTTGCAGAGAAAAGAGACGGTGGGCCCTCTCGGCGTCGGAAAGTTCAAAAACCTTCAGGAGCTGATCTTTGAGCCCCTTGTATTTGTCCGCCGCCGGAGGATTTGTAAGGAGACTCACCACTCTAGTTGCAGTCGAACCCCCGAGCGCCGATACCACGTGGTAGTATTTAGTAGCATCATCCGTTATTTTGCGGATAGCAAACTGCGCTTCCGCCTGGGCGAACCATGTCGTTGCCGATGACTCCCAGAACTCTGGCAATTTGAGAGAAACCGCGTTGATTTCGTCAACCATGTTCGTTGGAAAGATTGTCTCTGATAACTACCAAGAGACAAACGTCGGGGTCACCAGTGTAGAGGAGCTCAAGCAGGAGTCGTGACAACTTTCTCTTTCGGCTACACAACGTGCACCATTTACTGTAAACAGGGACCGTGTTAACACGAACCGAGAAAACAGCAGCTGTAAACAAACGTTCCTACTAGCTCAGTAAGGGGAATTATGTATCCCCATAACCACTACATATACAATCAATCAAATAAGCGGGGTTTCACTAATAAACATATCAGTGTTTAACTTGTATGTGTGTAATTACTACTTACTAGGCTATATGCAATACTCTTTCATTTAAAATCACTATTTAAGCAGTAATTCGTACACTTTAGAATGAAATTAAAATGTCTAGAATTACTTGTAACCCTTAAACACTCTTCCACTTTTAAACAGAATATACTCTTTTTCTTAATTAACTTAAAATATCAAAAGTAGTCATTCACCACCACTGTGTTATAAGTTTAAAATATTTACTTAGAAAATATTGTTCCGTGTTTAAATGCTTCGTTTTCAAATATCTTTTGAAATCTCCCAGTCAAATGCATTTACATACACACTGAAAACATAAGGGCCCAAGAAAAAAATATAGCCGGCAATAACCTAGCCTAATTTCAACCACCCAGTTCAAATGATGCAGGCCTGAGTGTAGCTTGTGAACGTTGTAGCCTTAAACAAAATGGCTGCTTGACCACGCAGGCAAAAACAAAATGGCTGCTTCACCACGCAGGCAAAAACAAAACGGCTGCTTCACCACACAGGCAAAAGTAAAATGGCTGCTTCACCACGCAGGCAAAAAACAAAATGGCTGCTTCCTCACGCAGGCAAAAACAAAAAAAACGGTACCTTTACTCAATGGAATGTAGCCTCAAATAGACAAGGTCCAAGGCGACGGCAGCAGGAGGAGATGTGACCAGAAGATTCACGATGCTGACGATCTCGGCAAAGTCCACCACTCGGCAACGCTATCCGGCTCCGTCGGGGTCTTTGTTCGTCGTCCGTTTCGCAGTTCCACACAGGCTTTACTAGTCCAGGTCGCTGGTCGCTAGCTTGTTAGCAAAGTCCATACAAAAGCACTAGCCACTAAGTCAGCAGCTAACTTAACCTTCCTTCTGTCTTCTTGTGCTGAGTAGTTCACTCAAAACGGACAAAAAATATCACCATTAAAGTTCAGTATAAGAGTCCTGGTTGAACACTTTCACTAACAATGATGTGTACACATTAACAGAACATTTCGTGTTTTTCTTTTCATCAGACCACACGCTTCTCCCGTCTTACTCGTTCGTCGCTCTCTCTCAACTCCCTCGTCTCATACACTGTCTTCACGTTTCTCTCCTCCACTCACTTCCTTGCCCTTTGACCTCCAATGTGATTGGCTCATTCACCAGAGTTTCAGAAATAAACTAAATTCACAAAACATTTGTGTACCTCTTTCTTCCTATTCTCACAGGCATTTTTAAAAGCATTCTCGCATATATGATTACACAACAAATATTTAACATTTTTAAATGCTGTACTCAGTAAAACATGAACATTACCCAATATGCATTTCTCTCATTGAGCAAAATCATAACTTCCTTGCTGGTCAATGAATCTTAACATTTTAACCGTAAATTCTATTTATTAAACTATGAAACTATTTATTCAAAATGATATACATTTCAGCAGGGTTACAAGTAGTTTATGAGTATCAGTAGTAGTAGTAGTAGTAGTAGTAGCAGTAGTAGTAGTAGTAGAAGCAGTGGTAGTAGTAGTAGCAGTAGTGGCAGAAGTAGTAGTAGTAAGTAGTTGTAGTAGCAGTAATAGTAGTAGTAGATTCCCTGGGAAGCATGGTTACGCTCAGCAAATTACATGGCAATCCGTCCATTACAGAGTTGTGTTGTGTGCAATACAATTTTTGGCCTGAGGGTGGCGATAGAGGAAAGGTCATAGGGTCACCACTATCGAGAGCAATCTTCCTTTGGGGAGCATGAATGCACTCACCAAATAGCATAGCAATCCAGTTATTAAATGTTGTGATATTCTGTGTATAAAGCTGACATTTTGGTGAAGAGATGATCATGACTGACAGGTTTATTGTCTAGATGTCATGAATGTGATCACAACGTTTCATGACAATCCACTCAGGACATGTGACGATGTGCAGCCATGGAGCCAGGTGTGGACCATATACTAGGTAGATGGACCATACAGATGGATGGACAATACAGTTAGATGGACCTTACAGGTAGATGGACCCTACAGATGGATGGACAATACAGGTAGATGGACCATACAGATGGATGGACGATACAGGTAGATGGACCATACAGATGGATGGACTATACAGACGGATGGACCATACAGACAGATGGACTATACAGATGGAAGGACTATACAGGTAGACGGACCATACAGGTAGATAGACTATACAGATGGATGGACTATACAGGTAGATGGACCCTACAGATGGATGGACAATACAGGTAGATGGACCATACAGGTAGATGGACCATACAGGTAGATGGACCATACAGATGGATGGACGATACAGGTAGATGGACCATACAGATGGATGGACGATACAGGTAGATGGACCATACAAATGGATGGACGATACAGGTAGATGGACCATACAGATGGAAGGACTATACAGACGGATGGACCATATAGACAGATGGACTATACAGATGGATGGACTATACAGGTAGATGGACCATACAGATGGATGGACTATACAGACAGATGGACCATACAGGTAGAGAGACCATACAGATGGATGGACTATACAGATGGATGGACAATACAGTTAGATGGACCATACAGGTAGATGGACCATACAAGTAGATGGACCATACAGATGGATGGACGATACAGGTAGATGGACCATACAGATGGATGGACGATACAGGTAGCTGGACCATACAGATGGATGGACTATACAGACGGATGGACCATACAGACAGATGGACTATACAGATGGAAGGACTATACAGGTAGACGGACCATACAGGTAGATGGACCATACAGATGGATGGACTATACAGGTAAATGGACTATACAGACAGATGGACCATACAGGTAGATGGACCATACAGATGGATGGACTATACAGGTAGATGGACTATACAGATGGATGGACTATACAGATGGATGGACTATACAGACAGATGGACTATACAGATGGATGGACTATACAGATGGATGGACTATACAGACAGATGGACCATACAGGTAGATGGACTATACAGATGGATGGACTATACAGGTAGATGGACTATACAGGTAGATGGACTATACAGATGGATGGACTATACAGGTAGATGGACCATACAGATGGATGGACTATACAGGTAGATGGACTATACAGATGGATGGACTATACAGGTAGATGGACCCTACAGATGGATGGACAATACAGGTAGATGGACCATACAGGTAGATGGACCATACAGGTAGATGGACCATACAGATGGATGGACGATACAGGTAGATGGACCATACAGATGGATGGACGATACAGGTAGATGGACCATACAGATGGAAGGACTATACAGACGGATGGACCATATAGACAGATGGACTATACAGATGGATGGACTATACAGGTAGATGGACCATACAGATGGATGGGCTATACAGATGGATGGACCATACAGACAGATGGACTATACAGATGGAAGGACTATACAGGTAGACGGACCATACAGGTAGATGGACCATACAGATGGATGGACTATACAGGTAAATGGACTATACAGACAGATGGACCATACAGGTAGATGGACCATACAGATGGATGGACTATACAGGTAGATGGACCATACAGATGGATGGACTATACAGGTAGATGGACTATACAGGTAGATGGACCATACAGATGGATGGACCATACGGGCTATATATAGGTAGATGGACCATACAATTGGATGGACTATACAGATGGATGGACCATACAGACAGATGGACTATACAGATGGATGGACCATACGGACTATATAGGTAGATGGACCATACAGACAGATGGACTATACAGATGGATGGACCATACAGACAGATGGACTATACAGATGAATGGACTATACAGGTAGATGGACTATACAGATGAATGGACTATACAGGTAGATGGACTATACAGACAGATGGACTATACAGGTAGATGGACCATACAGACAGATGGACTATACAGATGGATGGACCATACAGACAGATGGACTATACAGATGAATGGACTATACAGGTAGATGGACTATACAGACAGATGGACTATACAGGTAGATGGACCATACAGACAGATGGACTATACAGGTAGATGGACCATACAGACAGATGGACTATACAGATGGATGGACTATACAGACAGATGGACTATACAGATGGATGGACTATACAGACAGATGGACTATACAGATGAATGGACTATACTAGACTAAGCATATGGGCCTGCTGTATTTCATATCAGTGATCATGTCATGTGACCAGAACAAAGTCTAGCCCACACACTAGAAGAGTCTTAACTCCGCTGATGTCTTCTGGGTCGGAATGGCCTGTAATAGTGTGTAACAGCAAAGAAAAGACCCTACATGATCTTTTTTCAACCTGAAATGTGAGGACTTTTCCTAGAGGGACCCCAACATTTGAAAAAGTGAAGCGTTGTTCTTGTTCATACTTCCATGAAAGCTGTACACCACTAGGGTGCTTAAGATTGTCTTAGGGTCACATGAGACCTAAGACATGTCTGGGTCATGTTTGACCCAATAAAAACGAGTGGCGTCCACTGATTAAATGCAGTCTTTCTGCACCAAGAAGGAAAAAACTGCACATATACCTACGCAACAACAAAAAAACGGAAAAAAAGTGTGGCACGTGAGTTACAGAAAATGGCAACATCATCATTAATGTAACCCAATTAATTATTCCCCAGCTATCTGATCAGGCGTGACAACCTATGCTAGCGTGAGCGTGCGCCCGCGTCACGGCCGTCACTTGGACTGGGGTCGTCATATTTGTTGGAGGACTCAGGACGCAGGGCGCAGGACGGGCTGGCCACGGGGAACAGCGCCTGGTGCGCGTGACAGACAGAGAGAGAGAGAGAGAGAGAGAGAGAGAGAGAGAGAGAGAGAGAGAGAGAGAGAGAGAGAGAGAGAGAGAGAGAGAGAGAGAGAGGTCCTGCGTGTGAGCGCATGGAGACGTCGTGTTCATTCTGATCCCGGCCGGCCGCAGGTTCACAGAGGACGACAAGGTGCAGGTATCATCCCGATGTCTCCGTTTCCTTTCCGCTCCACTACCTCCGCCACATGTTACCTGCAGGGCACATTGCATTTGTGTGCGTTTGCGTGTCTGCTGCTAGTCTCACAAACTATATGAGCTATCACTCTAAATATGAATGTGTACAGCTGTGACTGTATGATGAAAAAGCTGTCTTGTTTGTGACTGTATGACAAAGAACCTCTCTTGTTTGTGACTGTATTACAAAGAACCTCTCTTGTTTGTGACTGTATGACAAAGAACCTCTCTTGTTTGTGACTGTATGACAAAGAACCTCTCTTGTCTGTGACTGTATGACAAAGAACCTCTCTTGTTTGTGACTGTATGACAAAGAACCTCTCTTGTTTGTGACTGTATGACAAAGAACCTCTCTTGTTTGTGACTGTATGACAAAGAACCTCTCTTGTTTGTGACTGTATGATGGAGAACCTCTCTTGTTTGTCAGTGTATGATGAAGAACCTCTGTTGTTTGTGACTGTATGATGGAGAACCTCTCTTGTTTGTCAGTGTATGATGAAGAAACTCTGTTGTTTGTGACTGTATGACAAAGAACCTCTCTTGTTTGTGACTGTATGATGGAGAACCTCTCTTGTTTGTCAGTGTATGATGAAGAACCTCTGTTGTTTGTGACTGTATGACAAAGAACCTCTCTTGTCTGTGACTATGATGAAGAACCTCGCTTGTTTGTGACTGTATGACAAATAACCTCTCTAGTCTGTCACTGTATGATGAAGAACCTCTCTTGTTTGTGACTCAATGACAAAGAACCTCTCTTGTCTGTCACTGTATGATGAAGAACCTCTGTTGTTTGTGACTGTATGATGAAGAACCTCTCTTGTTTGTGACTGTATGATGAAGAACCTCTCTTGTTTGCGACTGTATGACAAAGAACCTCTCTTGTTTGTGACTGTATTACAAAGAACCTCTCTTGTTTGTGACTGTATGACAAAGAACCTCTCTTGTCTGTGACTGTATGATGAAGAACCTCCCTTGTTTGTGACTGTATGACAAAGAACCTCTCTTGTCTGTGACTGTATGATTGAGAACCTCTCTGGTTTTGACTGTATGATGAAGAACCTGTCTTGTTTGTGACCGTATGATGAAGAACCTCTGTTGTTTGTCACTGTATGATGAAGAACCTCTCTTCTTTGTGACTGTATGACAAAGAACCTCTCTTGTCTGTGACTGTATGATGAAGAACCTCTCTTGTTTGTGACTGTATGATGAAGAACCCTCTTGTCTGTGACTGTATGATGAAGAACCCTCTTGTCTGTGACTGTATGATGAAGAACCTCTGTTGTTTGTGACTGTATGATGAAGAACCTCTCTTGTCTGTGACTGTATGACAAGGAACCTCTGTTGTTTGTGACTGTATGATAAAGAACCTCTGCTGTTTGTGACTGTATGACAAAGAACCTCTCTTGTCTGTGACTGTATGATGAAGAACCTCTCTTGTCTGTGACTATGATGAAGAACCTCACTTGTTTGTGACAGTATGACAAATAACCTCTGTTGTTTGTGACTGTATGACAAAGAACCTCTCTTGTCTGTGACTGTATTACAAAGAACCTCTCTTGTCTGTGACTGTATGATGAAGAACCTCTCTTGTTTGTGCCTGTATGATGGAGAACCTCTCTTGTCTGTGACTGTATGATGAAGAACCTCTGTTGTTTGTGACTGTATGATGAAGAACCTCTCTTGTCTGTGACTGTATTACAAAGAACCTCTCTTGTCTGTGACTGTATGACAAAGAACCTCTCTTGTTTGTGACTGTATGATGGAGAACCTCTCTTGTTTGTCACTGTATGATGAAGAACCTCTGTTGTTTGTGACTGTATGATGAAGAACCTCTATGGTTTTGACTGTATGACAAAGAACCTCTCTTGTCTGTGACTGTATATGATGAAGAACCTCTCTTGTTTGTGACTATATGATGAAGAACCTCTCTTATTTTGACTGTATGATGAAGAACCTCTCTTGTTTGTGATTGTATGATGAAGATCCTCTCTTGTTTGTGACTGGATGACAAATAACCTCTCTAGTCTGTCACTGTATGATGAAGAACCTCTGTTGTTTGTGACTGTATGATGAAGAACCTCTCTTGTCTGTGACTGTATGACAAAGAACCTCTCTTGTCTGTGACTGTATGACAAAGAACCTCTGTTGTTTGTCACTGTATGATGAAGAACCTTTGTTGTTTGTGACTGTATGATGAAGAACCTCTCTTGTGTGTGACTGTATGACAAAGAACCTCTCTTGTCTGTCACTGTATGACAAAGAACCTCTCTTGTCTGTGACTGTATGACAAAGAACCTCTCTTGTTTGTGACTGTATGACAAATAACCTCTCTAGTCTGTCACTGTATGATGAAGAACCTCTCTTGTTTGTGACTCAATGACAAAGAACCTCTCTTGTCTGTCACTGTATGATGAACAACCTCTGTTGTTTGTGACTGTATGATGAAGAACCTCTCTTGTCTGTGACTGTATGACAAAGAACCTCTCTTGTCTGTGACTGTATGACAAAGAACCTCTGTTGTTTGTCACTGTATGATGAAGAACCTTTGTTGTTTGTGACTGTATGATGAAGAACCTCTCTTGTGTGTGACTGTATGACAAAGAACCTCTCTTGTCTGTCACTGTATGACAAAGAACCTCTCTTGTCTGTCACTGTATGACAAAGAACCTCTCTTGTCTGTGACTGTATGACAAAGAACCTCTCTTGTTTGTGACTGTATGACAAATAACCTCTCTAGTCTGTCACTGTATGATGAAGAACCTCTCTTGTTTGTGACAATGACAAAGAACCTCTCTTGTCTGTCACTGTATGATGAAGAACCTCTGTTGTTTGTGACTGTATGATGAAGAACCTCTCTTGTTTGTGACTGTATGATGAAGAACCTCTCTTGTTTGCGACTGTATGACAAAGAACCTCTCTTGTTTGTGACTGTATTACAAAGAACCTCTCTTGTTTGTGACTGTATGACAAAGAACCTCTCTTGTTTGTGACTGTATGACAAAGAACCTCTCTTGTCTGTGACTGTATGATGAAGAACCTCTCTTGTTTGTGACTGTATGACAAAGAACCTCTCTTGTCTGTGACTGTATGATTGAGAACCTCTCTGGTTTTGACTGTATGATGAAGAACCTGTCTTGTTTGTGACTGTATGATGAAGAACCTCTGTTGTTTGTGACTGTATGATGAAGAACCTCTCTTGTTTGTGACTGTATGACAAGGAACCTCTCTTGTCTGTGACTGTATGATGAAGAACCTCTCTTGTTTGTGACTGTATGATGAAGAACCCTCTTGTCTGTGACTGTATGATGAAGAACCTCTCTTGTTTGTGACTGTATGATGAAGAACCTCACTTGTTTGTGACAGTATGACAAATAACCTCTGTTGTTTGTGACTGTATGACAAAGAACCTCTCTTGTCTGTGACTGTATTACAAAGAACCTCTCTTGTCTGTGACTGTATGATGAAGAACCTCTCTTGTTTGTGCCTGTATGATGGAGAACCTCTCTTGTCTGTGACTGTATGATGAAGAACCTCTGTTGTTTGTGACTGTATGATGAAGAACCTCTCTTGTCTGTGACTCTATTACAAAGAACCTCTCTTGTCTGTGACTGTATGACAAAGAACCTCTCTTGTTTGTGACTGTATGATGGAGAACCTCTCTTGTTTGTCACTGTATGATGAAGAACCTCTCTTGTCTGTGACTGTATGATGAAGAACCTCTCTTGTTTGTGACTGTATGACAAAGAACCTCTCTTGTCTGTGACTGTATGATTGAGAACCTCTCTGGTTTTGACTGTATGATGAAGAACCTGTCTTGTTTGTGACTGTATGATGAAGAACCTCTGTTGTTTGTGACTGTATGATGAAGAACCTCTCTTGTTTGTGACTGTATGACAAGGAACCTCTCTTGTCTGTGACTGTATGATGAAGAACCTCTCTTGTTTGTGACTGTATGATGAAGAACCCTCTTGTCTGTGACTGTATGATGAAGAACCTCTCTTGTTTGTGACTGTATGATGAAGAACCTCACTTGTTTGTGACAGTATGACAAATAACCTCTGTTGTTTGTGACTGTATGACAAAGAACCTCTCTTGTCTGTGACTGTATTACAAAGAACCTCTCTTGTCTGTGACTGTATGATGAAGAACCTCTCTTGTTTGTGCCTGTATGATGGAGAACCTCTCTTGTCTGTGACTGTATGATGAAGAACCTCTGTTGTTTGTGACTGTATGATGAAGAACCTCTCTTGTCTGTGACTCTATTACAAAGAACCTCTCTTGTCTGTGACTGTATGACAAAGAACCTCTCTTGTTTGTGACTGTATGATGGAGAACCTCTCTTGTTTGTCACTGTATGATGAAGAACCTCTATTGTTTGTGACTGTATGATGAAGAACCTCTATGGTTTTGACTGTATGACAAAGAACCTCTCTTGTCTGTGACTGTATGATGAAGAACCTCTCTTGTTTGTGACTGTATGACAAAGAACCTCTCTTGTCTGTGACTGTATGATTGAGAACCTCTCTGGTTTTGACTGTATGATGAAGAACCTGTCTTGTTTGTGACTGTATGACAAAGAACCTCTCTTGTCTGTGACTGTATGATTGAGAACCTCTCTGGTTTTGACTGTATGATGAAGAACCTGTCTTGTTTGTGACTGTATGATGAAGAAACTCTGTTGTTTGTCACTGTATGATGAAGAACCTCTCTTGTTTGTGACTGTATGACAAAGAACCTCTCTTGTCTGTGACTGTATGATGAAGAACCTCTCTTGTTTGTGACTGTATGATGAAGAACCCTCTTGTCTGTGACTGTATGATGAAGAACCTCTCTTGTCTGTGACTATGATGAAGAACCTCACTTGTTTGTGACAGTATGACAAATAACCTCTGTTGTTTGTGACTGTATGACAAGGAACCTCTCTTGTCTGTGACTGTATTACAAAGAACCTCTCTTGTCTGTGACTGTATGATGAAGAACCTCTCTTGTTTGTGCCTGTATGATGGAGAACCTCTCTTGTCTGTGACTGTATGATGAATAACCTCTGTCGTTTGTGACTGTATGATGAAGAACCTCTCTTGTTTGTGACTGTATGACAAAGAACCTCTCTTGTCAGTGACTGTATGATTGAGAACCTCTCTGGTTTTGACTGTATGATGAAGAACCTGTCTTGTTTGTGACTGTATGATGAAGAACCTCTGTTGTTTGTCACTGTATGATAAAGAACCTCTGTTGTTTGTGACTGTATGACAAAGGACCTCTCTTGTCTGTGACTGTATGATGAAGAACCTCTCTTGTTTGTGACTGTATGATGAAGAACCCTCTTGTCTGTGACTGTATGATGAAGAACCTCTCTTGTCTGTGACTATGATGAAGAACCTCACTTGTTTGTGACAGTATGACAAATAACCTCTGTTGTTTGTGACTGTATGACAAAGAACCTCTCTTGTCTGTGACTGTATTACCATGAACCTCTCTTGTCTGTGACTGTATGATGGAGAACCTCTCTTGTCTGTGACTGTATGATGAAGAACCTCTGTTGTTTGTGACTGTATGATGAAGAACCTCTCTTGTCTGTGACTGCATTACAAAGAACCTCTCTTGTCTGTGACTGTATGACAAAGAACCTCTCTTGTTTGTGACTGTATGATGGAGAACCTGTCTTGTTTGTCACTGTATGTTGAAGAACCTCTGTTGTTTGTGACTGTATGATGAAGAACCTCTATGGTTTTGACTGTATGACAAAGAACCTCTCTTGTCTGTGACTGTATATGATGAAGAACCTCTCTTGTTTGTGACTATATGACGAAGAACCTCTCTTATTTTGACTGTATGATGAAGAACCTCTCGTTTGTGACTGTATGATGAAGATCCTCTCTTGTTTGTGACTGTATGACAAATAACCTCTCTAGTCTGTCACTGTATGATGAAGAATCTCTGTTGTTTGTGACTGTATGATGAAGAACCTCTGTTGTTTGTGACTGTATGACAAAGAACCTCTCTTGTCTGTCACTGTATGATGAAGAACCTCTGTTGTTTGTGACTGTATGATGAAGAACCTCTCTTGTTTGTGACTGTATGATGAAGAACCTCTTTTGTTTGTGACTGTATGAGAAAGAACCTCTCTTGTTTGTGACTGTATTACAAAGAACCTCTGTTGTTTGTGACTGTATGACAAAGAACCTCTCTTGTCTGTGACTGCATGACAAAGAACCTCTCTTGTCTGTGACTGTATGATTGAGAACCTCTCTGGTTTTGACTGTATGATGAAGAACCTGTCTTGTTTGTGACTGTATGATGAAGAACCTCTGTTGCTTGTCACTGTATGATGAAGAACCTCTCTTGTTTGTGACTGTATGACAAAGAACCTCTCTTGTCTGTGACTGTATGATGAAGAACCTCTCTTGTTTGTGCCTGTATGATGGAGAACCTCTCTTGTCTGTGACTGTATGATGAAGAACCTCTGTTGTTTGTGACTGTATGATGAAGAACCTCTCTTGTCTGTGACTCTATTACAAAGAACCTCTCTTGTCTGTGACTGTATGACAAAGAACCTCTCTTGTTTGTGACTGTATGATGGAGAACCTCTCTTGTTTGTCACTGTATGATGAAGAACCTCTATTGTTTGTGACTGTATGATGAAGAACCTCTATGGTTTTGACTGTATGACAAAGAACCTCTCTTGTCTGTGACTGTATGATGAAGAACCTCTCTTGTTTGTGACTGTATGACAAAGAACCTCTCTTGTCTGTGACTGTATGATTGAGAACCTCTCTGGTTTTGACTGTATGATGAAGAACCTGTCTTGTTTGTGACTGTATGACAAAGAACCTCTCTTGTCTGTGACTGTATGATTGAGAACCTCTCTGGTTTTGACTGTATGATGAAGAACCTGTCTTGTTTGTGACTGTATGATGAAGAAACTCTGTTGTTTGTCACTGTATGATGAAGAACCTCTCTTGTTTGTGACTGTATGACAAAGAACCTCTCTTGTCTGTGACTGTATGATGAAGAACCTCTCTTGTTTGTGACTGTATGATGAAGAACCCTCTTGTCTGTGACTGTATGATGAAGAACCTCTCTTGTCTGTGACTATGATGAAGAACCTCACTTGTTTGTGACAGTATGACAAATAACCTCTGTTGTTTGTGACTGTATGACAAGGAACCTCTCTTGTCTGTGACTGTATTACAAAGAACCTCTCTTGTCTGTGACTGTATGATGAAGAACCTCTCTTGTTTGTGCCTGTATGATGGAGAACCTCTCTTGTCTGTGACTGTATGATGAATAACCTCTGTCGTTTGTGACTGTATGATGAAGAACCTCTCTTGTTTGTGACTGTATGACAAAGAACCTCTCTTGTCAGTGACTGTATGATTGAGAACCTCTCTGGTTTTGACTGTATGATGAAGAACCTGTCTTGTTTGTGACTGTATGATGAAGAACCTCTGTTGTTTGTCACTGTATGATAAAGAACCTCTGTTGTTTGTGACTGTATGACAAAGGACCTCTCTTGTCTGTGACTGTATGATGAAGAACCTCTCTTGTTTGTGACTGTATGATGAAGAACCCTCTTGTCTGTGACTGTATGATGAAGAACCTCTCTTGTCTGTGACTATGATGAAGAACCTCACTTGTTTGTGACAGTATGACAAATAACCTCTGTTGTTTGTGACTGTATGACAAAGAACCTCTCTTGTCTGTGACTGTATTACCATGAACCTCTCTTGTCTGTGACTGTATGATGGAGAACCTCTCTTGTCTGTGACTGTATGATGAAGAACCTCTGTTGTTTGTGACTGTATGATGAAGAACCTCTCTTGTCTGTGACTGCATTACAAAGAACCTCTCTTGTCTGTGACTGTATGACAAAGAACCTCTCTTGTTTGTGACTGTATGATGGAGAACCTGTCTTGTTTGTCACTGTATGTTGAAGAACCTCTGTTGTTTGTGACTGTATGATGAAGAACCTCTATGGTTTTGACTGTATGACAAAGAACCTCTCTTGTCTGTGACTGTATATGATGAAGAACCTCTCTTGTTTGTGACTATATGACGAAGAACCTCTCTTATTTTGACTGTATGATGAAGAACCTCTCGTTTGTGACTGTATGATGAAGATCCTCTCTTGTTTGTGACTGTATGACAAATAACCTCTCTAGTCTGTCACTGTATGATGAAGAATCTCTGTTGTTTGTGACTGTATGATGAAGAACCTCTGTTGTTTGTGACTGTATGACAAAGAACCTCTCTTGTCTGTCACTGTATGATGAAGAACCTCTGTTGTTTGTGACTGTATGATGAAGAACCTCTCTTGTTTGTGACTGTATGATGAAGAACCTCTCTTGTTTGTGACTGTATGAGAAAGAACCTCTCTTGTTTGTGACTGTATTACAAAGAACCTCTGTTGTTTGTGACTGTATGACAAAGAACCTCTCTTGTCTGTGACTGCATGACAAAGAACCTCTCTTGTCTGTGACTGTATGATTGAGAACCTCTCTGGTTTTGACTGTATGATGAAGAACCTGTCTTGTTTGTGACTGTATGATGAAGAACCTCTGTTGCTTGTCACTGTATGATGAAGAACCTCTCTTGTTTGTGACTGTATGACAAAGAACCTCTCTTGTCTGTGACTGTATGATGAAGAACCTCTCTTGTTTGTGCCTGTATGATGGAGAACCTCTCTTGTCTGTGACTGTATGATGAAGAACCTCTGTTGTTTGTGACTGTATGATGAAGAACCTCTCTTGTCTGTGACTCTATTACAAAGAACCTCTCTTGTCTGTGACTGTATGACAAAGAACCTCTCTTGTTTGTGACTGTATGATGGAGAACCTCTCTTGTTTGTCACTGTATGATGAAGAACCTCTATTGTTTGTGACTGTATGATGAAGAACCTCTATGGTTTTGACTGTATGACAAAGAACCTCTCTTGTCTGTGACTGTATGATGAAGAACCTCTCTTGTTTGTGACTGTATGACAAAGAACCTCTCTTGTCTGTGACTGTATGATTGAGAACCTCTCTGGTTTTGACTGTATGATGAAGAACCTGTCTTGTTTGTGACTGTATGACAAAGAACCTCTCTTGTCTGTGACTGTATGATTGAGAACCTCTCTGGTTTTGACTGTATGATGAAGAACCTGTCTTGTTTGTGACTGTATGATGAAGAAACTCTGTTGTTTGTCACTGTATGATGAAGAACCTCTCTTGTTTGTGACTGTATGACAAAGAACCTCTCTTGTCTGTGACTGTATGATGAAGAACCTCTCTTGTTTGTGACTGTATGATGAAGAACCCTCTTGTCTGTGACTGTATGATGAAGAACCTCTCTTGTCTGTGACTATGATGAAGAACCTCACTTGTTTGTGACAGTATGACAAATAACCTCTGTTGTTTGTGACTGTATGACAAAGAACCTCTCTTGTCTGTGACTGTATTACCATGAACCTCTCTTGTCTGTGACTGTATGATGGAGAACCTCTCTTGTCTGTGACTGTATGATGAAGAACCTCTGTTGTTTGTGACTGTATGATGAAGAACCTCTCTTGTCTGTGACTGCATTACAAAGAACCTCTCTTGTCTGTGACTGTATGACAAAGAACCTCTCTTGTTTGTGACTGTATGATGGAGAACCTGTCTTGTTTGTCACTGTATGTTGAAGAACCTCTGTTGTTTGTGACTGTATGATGAAGAACCTCTATGGTTTTGACTGTATGACAAAGAACCTCTCTTGTCTGTGACTGTATATGATGAAGAACCTCTCTTGTTTGTGACTATATGACGAAGAACCTCTCTTATTTTGACTGTATGATGAAGAACCTCTCGTTTGTGACTGTATGATGAAGATCCTCTCTTGTTTGTGACTGTATGACAAATAACCTCTCTAGTCTGTCACTGTATGATGAAGAATCTCTGTTGTTTGTGACTGTATGATGAAGAACCTCTGTTGTTTGTGACTGTATGACAAAGAACCTCTCTTGTCTGTCACTGTATGATGAAGAACCTCTGTTGTTTGTGACTGTATGATGAAGAACCTCTCTTGTTTGTGACTGTATGATGAAGAACCTCTCTTGTTTGTGACTGTATGAGAAAGAACCTCTCTTGTTTGTGACTGTATTACAAAGAACCTCTGTTGTTTGTGACTGTATGACAAAGAACCTCTCTTGTCTGTGACTGCATGACAAAGAACCTCTCTTGTCTGTGACTGTATGATTGAGAACCTCTCTGGTTTTGACTGTATGATGAAGAACCTGTCTTGTTTGTGACTGTATGATGAAGAACCTCTGTTGCTTGTCACTGTATGATGAAGAACCTCTCTTGTTTGTGACTGTATGACAAAGAACCTCTCTTGTCTGTGACTGTATGATGAAGAACCTCTCTTGTTTGTGCCTGTATGATGGAGAACCTCTCTTGTCTGTGACTGTATGATGAAGAACCTCTGTTGTTTGTGACTGTATGATGAAGAACCTCTCTTGTCTGTGACTCTATTACAAAGAACCTCTCTTGTCTGTGACTGTATGACAAAGAACCTCTCTTGTTTGTGACTGTATGATGGAGAACCTCTCTTGTTTGTCACTGTATGATGAAGAACCTCTATTGTTTGTGACTGTATGATGAAGAACCTCTATGGTTTTGACTGTATGACAAAGAACCTCTCTTGTCTGTGACTGTATGATGAAGAACCTCTCTTGTTTGTGACTGTATGACAAAGAACCTCTCTTGTCTGTGACTGTATGATTGAGAACCTCTCTGGTTTTGACTGTATGATGAAGAACCTGTCTTGTTTGTGACTGTATGACAAAGAACCTCTCTTGTCTGTGACTGTATGATTGAGAACCTCTCTGGTTTTGACTGTATGATGAAGAACCTGTCTTGTTTGTGACTGTATGATGAAGAAACTCTGTTGTTTGTCACTGTATGATGAAGAACCTCTCTTGTTTGTGACTGTATGACAAAGAACCTCTCTTGTCTGTGACTGTATGATGAAGAACCTCTCTTGTTTGTGACTGTATGATGAAGAACCCTCTTGTCTGTGACTGTATGATGAAGAACCTCTCTTGTCTGTGACTATGATGAAGAACCTCACTTGTTTGTGACAGTATGACAAATAACCTCTGTTGTTTGTGACTGTATGACAAGGAACCTCTCTTGTCTGTGACTGTATTACAAAGAACCTCTCTTGTCTGTGACTGTATGATGAAGAACCTCTCTTGTTTGTGCCTGTATGATGGAGAACCTCTCTTGTCTGTGACTGTATGATGAATAACCTCTGTCGTTTGTGACTGTATGATGAAGAACCTCTCTTGTTTGTGACTGTATGACAAAGAACCTCTCTTGTCAGTGACTGTATGATTGAGAACCTCTCTGGTTTTGACTGTATGATGAAGAACCTGTCTTGTTTGTGACTGTATGATGAAGAACCTCTGTTGTTTGTCACTGTATGATAAAGAACCTCTGTTGTTTGTGACTGTATGACAAAGGACCTCTCTTGTCTGTGACTGTATGATGAAGAACCTCTCTTGTTTGTGACTGTATGATGAAGAACCCTCTTGTCTGTGACTGTATGATGAAGAACCTCTCTTGTCTGTGACTATGATGAAGAACCTCACTTGTTTGTGACAGTATGACAAATAACCTCTGTTGTTTGTGACTGTATGACAAAGAACCTCTCTTGTCTGTGACTGTATTACCATGAACCTCTCTTGTCTGTGACTGTATGATGGAGAACCTCTCTTGTCTGTGACTGTATGATGAAGAACCTCTGTTGTTTGTGACTGTATGATGAAGAACCTCTCTTGTCTGTGACTGCATTACAAAGAACCTCTCTTGTCTGTGACTGTATGACAAAGAACCTCTCTTGTTTGTGACTGTATGATGGAGAACCTGTCTTGTTTGTCACTGTATGTTGAAGAACCTCTGTTGTTTGTGACTGTATGATGAAGAACCTCTATGGTTTTGACTGTATGACAAAGAACCTCTCTTGTCTGTGACTGTATATGATGAAGAACCTCTCTTGTTTGTGACTATATGACGAAGAACCTCTCTTATTTTGACTGTATGATGAAGAACCTCTCGTTTGTGACTGTATGATGAAGATCCTCTCTTGTTTGTGACTGTATGACAAATAACCTCTCTAGTCTGTCACTGTATGATGAAGAATCTCTGTTGTTTGTGACTGTATGATGAAGAACCTCTGTTGTTTGTGACTGTATGACAAAGAACCTCTCTTGTCTGTCACTGTATGATGAAGAACCTCTGTTGTTTGTGACTGTATGATGAAGAACCTCTCTTGTTTGTGACTGTATGATGAAGAACCTCTCTTGTTTGTGACTGTATGAGAAAGAACCTCTCTTGTTTGTGACTGTATTACAAAGAACCTCTGTTGTTTGTGACTGTATGACAAAGAACCTCTCTTGTCTGTGACTGCATGACAAAGAACCTCTCTTGTCTGTGACTGTATGATTGAGAACCTCTCTGGTTTTGACTGTATGATGAAGAACCTGTCTTGTTTGTGACTGTATGATGAAGAACCTCTGTTGCTTGTCACTGTATGATGAAGAACCTCTCTTGTTTGTGACTGTATGACAAAGAACCTCTCTTGTCTGTGACTGTATGATGAAGAACCTCTCTTGTTTGTGCCTGTATGATGGAGAACCTCTCTTGTCTGTGACTGTATGATGAAGAACCTCTGTTGTTTGTGACTGTATGATGAAGAACCTCTCTTGTCTGTGACTCTATTACAAAGAACCTCTCTTGTCTGTGACTGTATGACAAAGAACCTCTCTTGTTTGTGACTGTATGATGGAGAACCTCTCTTGTTTGTCACTGTATGATGAAGAACCTCTATTGTTTGTGACTGTATGATGAAGAACCTCTATGGTTTTGACTGTATGACAAAGAACCTCTCTTGTCTGTGACTGTATGATGAAGAACCTCTCTTGTTTGTGACTGTATGACAAAGAACCTCTCTTGTCTGTGACTGTATGATTGAGAACCTCTCTGGTTTTGACTGTATGATGAAGAACCTGTCTTGTTTGTGACTGTATGACAAAGAACCTCTCTTGTCTGTGACTGTATGATTGAGAACCTCTCTGGTTTTGACTGTATGATGAAGAACCTGTCTTGTTTGTGACTGTATGATGAAGAAACTCTGTTGTTTGTCACTGTATGATGAAGAACCTCTCTTGTTTGTGACTGTATGACAAAGAACCTCTCTTGTCTGTGACTGTATGATGAAGAACCTCTCTTGTTTGTGACTGTATGATGAAGAACCCTCTTGTCTGTGACTGTATGATGAAGAACCTCTCTTGTCTGTGACTATGATGAAGAACCTCACTTGTTTGTGACAGTATGACAAATAACCTCTGTTGTTTGTGACTGTATGACAAGGAACCTCTCTTGTCTGTGACTGTATTACAAAGAACCTCTCTTGTCTGTGACTGTATGATGAAGAACCTCTCTTGTTTGTGCCTGTATGATGGAGAACCTCTCTTGTCTGTGACTGTATGATGAATAACCTCTGTCGTTTGTGACTGTATGATGAAGAACCTCTCTTGTTTGTGACTGTATGACAAAGAACCTCTCTTGTCAGTGACTGTATGATTGAGAACCTCTCTGGTGTTGACTGTATGATGAAGAACCTGTCTTGTTTTTGACTGTATGATGAAGAACCTCTGTTGTTTGTCACTGTATGATAAAGAACCTCTGTTGTTTGTGACTGTATGACAAAGGACCTCTCTTGTCTGTGACTGTATGATGAAGAACCTCTCTTGTTTGTGACTGTATGATGAAGAACCTCTCTTGTCTGTGACTATGATGAAGAACCTCACTTGTTTGTGACAGTATGACAAATAACCTCTGTTGTTTGTGACTGTATGACAAAGAACCTCTCTTGTCTGTGACTGTATTACCATGAACCTCTCTTGTTTGTGACTGTATGATGGAGAACCTCTCTTGTCTGTGACTGTATGATGAAGAACCTCTGTTGTTTGTGACTGTATGATGAAGAACCTCTCTTGTCTGTGACTGCATTACAAAGAACCTCTCTTGTCTGTGACTGTATGACAAAGAACCTCTCTTGTTTGTGACTGTATGATGGAGAACCTGTCTTGTTTGTCACTGTATGTTGAAGAACCTCTATGGTTTTGACTGTATGACAAAGAACCTCTCTTGTCTGTGACTGTATATGATGAAGAACCTCTCTTGTTTGTGACTATATGACGAAGAACCTCTCTTATTTTGACTGTATGATGAAGAACCTCTCGTTTGTGACTGTATGATGAAGATCCTCTCTTGTTTGTGACTGTATGACAAATAACCTCTCTAGTCTGTCACTGTATGATGAAGAATCTCTGTTGTTTGTGACTGTATGATGAAGAACCTCTGTTGTTTGTGACTGTATGACAAAGAACCTCTCTTGTCTGTCACTGTATGATGAAGAACCTCTGTTGTTTGTGACTGTATGATGAAGAACCTCTCTTGTTTGTGACTGTATGATGAAGAACCTCTCTTGTTTGTGACTGTATGAGAAAGAACCTCTCTTGTTTGTGACTGTATTACAAAGAACCTCTGTTGTTTGTGACTGTATGACAAAGAACCTCTCTTGTCTGTGACTGCATGACAAAGAACCTCTCTTGTCTGTGACTGTATGATTGAGAACCTCTCTGGTTTTGACTGTATGATGAAGAACCTGTCTTGTTTGTGACTGTATGATGAAGAACCTCTGTTGCTTGTCACTGTATAATGAAGAACCTCTCTTGTTTGTGACTGTATGACAAAGAACCTCTCTTGTCTGTGACTGTATGATGAAGAACCTCTCTTGTTTGTGCCTGTATGATGGAGAACCTCTCTTGTCTGTGACTGTATGATGAAGAACCTCTCTTGTCTGTGACTGTATGATGAAGAACCTCTCTTGTCTGTGACTCTATTACAAAGAACCTCTCTTGTCTGTGACTGTATGACAAAGAACCTCTCTTGTTTGTGACTGTATGATGGAGAACCTCTCTTGTTTGTCACTGTATGATGAAGAACCTCTGTTGTTTGTGACTGTATGATGAAGAACCTCTATGGTTTTGACTGTATGACAAAGAACCTCTCTTGTCTGTGACTGTATGATGAAGAACCTCTCTTGTTTGTGACTGTATGACAAAGAACCTCTCTTGTCTGTGACTGTATGATTGAGAACCTCTCTGGTTTTGACTGTATGATGAAGAACCTGTCTTGTTTGTGACTGTATGACAAAGAACCTCTCTTGTCTGTGACTGTATGATTGAGAACCTCTCTGGTTTTGACTGTATGATGAAGAACCTGTCTTGTTTGTGACTGTATGATGAAGAAACTCTGTTGTTTGTCACTGTATGATGAAGAACCTCTCTTGTTTGTGACTGTATGACAAAGAACCTCTCTTGTCTGTGACTGTATGATGAAGAACCTCTCTTGTTTGTGACTGTATGATGAAGAACCCTCTTGTCTGTGACTGTATGATGAAGAACCTCTCTTGTCTGTGACTATGATGAAGAACCTCACTTGTTTGTGACAGTATGACAAATAACCTCTGTTGTTTGTGACTGTATGACAAGGAACCTCTCTTGTCTGTGACTGTATTACAAAGAACCTCTCTTGTCTGTGACTGTATGATGAAGAACCTCTCTTGTTTGTGCCTGTATGATGGAGAACCTCTCTTGTCTGTGACTGTATGATGAATAACCTCTGTCGTTTGTGACTGTATGATGAAGAACCTCTCTTGTTTGTGACTGTATGACAAAGAACCTCTCTTGTCAGTGACTGTATGATTGAGAACCTCTCTGGTTTTGACTGTATGATGAAGAACCTGTCTTGTTTGTGACTGTATGATGAAGAACCTCTGTTGTTTGTCACTGTATGATAAAGAACCTCTGTTGTTTGTGACTATGACAAAGGACCTCTCTTGTCTGTGACTGTATGATGAAGAACCTCTCTTGTTTGTGACTGTATGATGAAGAACCCTCTTGTCTGTGACTGTATGATGAAGAACCTCTCTTGTCTGTGACTATGATGAAGAACCTCACTTGTTTGTGACAGTATGACAAATAACCTCTGTTGTTTGTGACTGTATGACAAAGAACCTCTCTTGTCTGTGACTGTATTACCATGAACCTCTCTTGTCTGTGACTGTATGATGGAGAACCTCTCTTGTCTGTGACTGTATGATGAAGAACCTCTGTTGTTTGTGACTGTATGATGAAGAACCTCTCTTGTCTGTGACTGCATTACAAAGAACCTCTCTTGTCTGTGACTGTATGACAAAGAACCTCTCTTGTTTGTGACTGTATGATGGAGAACCTGTCTTGTTTGTCACTGTATGATGAAGAACCTCTGTTGTTTGTGACTGTATGATGAAGAACCTCTATGGTTTTGACTGTATGACAAAGAACCTCTCTTGTCTGTGACTGTATATGATGAAGAACCTCTCTTGTTTGTGACTATATGACGAAGAACCTCTCTTATTTTGACTGTATGATGAAGAACCTCTCGTTTGTGACTGTATGATGAAGAACCTCTCTTGTCTGTGACTGTATGATGAAGAACCTCTCTTGTCTGTGACTCTATTACAAAGAACCTCTCTTGTCTGTGACTGTATGACAAAGAACCTCTCTTGTTTGTGACTGTATGATGGAGAACCTCTCTTGTTTGTCACTGTATGATGAAGAACCTCTGTTGTTTGTGACTGTATGATGAAGAACCTCTATGGTTTTGACTGTATGACAAAGAACCTCTCTTGTCTGTGACTGTATGATGAAGAACCTCTCTTGTTTGTGACTGTATGACAAAGAACCTCTCTTGTCTGTGACTGTATGATTGAGAACCTCTCTGGTTTTGACTGTATGATGAAGAACCTGTCTTGTTTGTGACTGTATGACAAAGAACCTCTCTTGTCTGTGACTGTATGATTGAGAACCTCTCTGGTTTTGACTGTATGATGAAGAACCTGTCTTGTTTGTGACTGTATGATGAAGAAACTCTGTTGTTTGTCACTGTATGATGAAGAACCTCTCTTGTTTGTGACTGTATGACAAAGAACCTCTCTTGTCTGTGACTGTATGATGAAGAACCTCTCTTGTTTGTGACTGTATGATGAAGAACCCTCTTGTCTGTGACTGTATGATGAAGAACCTCTCTTGTCTGTGACTATGATGAAGAACCTCACTTGTTTGTGACAGTATGACAAATAACCTCTGTTGTTTGTGACTGTATGACAAGGAACCTCTCTTGTCTGTGACTGTATTACAAAGAACCTCTCTTGTCTGTGACTGTATGATGAAGAACCTCTCTTGTTTGTGCCTGTATGATGGAGAACCTCTCTTGTCTGTGACTGTATGATGAATAACCTCTGTCGTTTGTGACTGTATGATGAAGAACCTCTCTTGTTTGTGACTGTATGACAAAGAACCTCTCTTGTCAGTGACTGTATGATTGAGAACCTCTCTGGTTTTGACTGTATGATGAAGAACCTGTCTTGTTTGTGACTGTATGATGAAGAACCTCTGTTGTTTGTCACTGTATGATAAAGAACCTCTGTTGTTTGTGACTATGACAAAGGACCTCTCTTGTCTGTGACTGTATGATGAAGAACCTCTCTTGTTTGTGACTGTATGATGAAGAACCCTCTTGTCTGTGACTGTATGATGAAGAACCTCTCTTGTCTGTGACTATGATGAAGAACCTCACTTGTTTGTGACAGTATGACAAATAACCTCTGTTGTTTGTGACTGTATGACAAAGAACCTCTCTTGTCTGTGACTGTATTACCATGAACCTCTCTTGTCTGTGACTGTATGATGGAGAACCTCTCTTGTCTGTGACTGTATGATGAAGAACCTCTGTTGTTTGTGACTGTATGATGAAGAACCTCTCTTGTCTGTGACTGCATTACAAAGAACCTCTCTTGTCTGTGACTGTATGACAAAGAACCTCTCTTGTTTGTGACTGTATGATGGAGAACCTGTCTTGTTTGTCACTGTATGATGAAGAACCTCTGTTGTTTGTGACTGTATGATGAAGAACCTCTATGGTTTTGACTGTATGACAAAGAACCTCTCTTGTCTGTGACTGTATATGATGAAGAACCTCTCTTGTTTGTGACTATATGACGAAGAACCTCTCTTATTTTGACTGTATGATGAAGAACCTCTCGTTTGTGACTGTATGATGAAGATCCTCTCTTGTTTGTGACTGTATGACAAATAACCTCTCTAGTCTGTCACTGTATGATGAAGAATCTCTGTTGTTTGTGACTGTATGATGAAGAACCTCTGTTGTTTGTGACTCAATGACAAAGAACCTCTCTTGTCTGTCACTGTATGATGAAGAACCTCTGTTGTTTGTGACTGTATGATGAAGAACCTCTCTTGTTTGTGACTGTATGATGAAGAACCTCTCTTGTTTGTGACTGTATGAGAAAGAACCTCTCTTGTTTGTGACTGTATGACAAAGAACCTCTGTTGTTTGTGACTGTATGACAAAGAACCTCTCTTGTCTGTGACTGCATGACAAAGAACCTCTCTTGTCTGTGACTGTATGATTGAGAACCTCTCTGGTTTTGACTGTATGATGAAGAACCTGTCTTGTTTGTGACTGTATGATGAAGAACCTCTGTTGCTTGTCACTGTATGATGAAGAACCTCTCTTGTTTGTGACTGTATGACAAAGAACCTGTCTTGTTTGTGACTGTATGATGAAGAACCTCTCTTGTTTGTGACTGTATGATGAAGAACCTCTATGGTTTTGACTGTATGACAAAGAACCTCTCTTGTCTGTGACTGTATGATGAAGAACCTCTCTTGTTTGTGACTGTATGACAAAGAACCTCTCTTGTTTGTGACTGTATGACAAAGAACCTCTCTTGTTTGTGACTGTATGACAAAGAACCTCCCTTGTTTGTGACTGTATGACAAAGAACCTCTCTTGTTTGTGACTGTATGACAAAGAACCTCTCTTGTCTGTGACTGTATGATGAAGAACCTCTCTTGTTTGTGACTGTATGACAAAGAACCTCTCTTGTTTGTGACTGTATGACAAAGAATCTCTGTTGTTTGTGACTGTATGACAAAGAACCTCTCTTGTTTGTGACAGTATGACAAAGAACCTCTGTTGTTTGTGACTGTATGACAAAGAATCTCTCGTTTGTGACTGTATGACAAAGAACCTCTCTTGTTTGTGACTGTATGACGAAGAACCTCTGTTGTTTGTGACTGTATGACAAAGAACCTCTGTTGTTTGTGACTGTATGACAAAGAACCTCTCTTGTCTGTGACTGTATGATGAAGAACCTCTGTTGTTTGTGACTGTATGACAAAGAATCTCTCGTTTGTGACTGTATGACAAAGAACCTCTCTTGTTTGTGACTGTATGATGAAGAACGTCTCTTGTTTTTGACTGTATAATGAAGAACCTCTCTTGTTTTTGACTGTATGACGAAGAACCTCTCTGGTTTTGACTGCATGATGAAGAACCTCTCGTTTGTGACTGTATGATGAAGAACCTCTCTTGTTTGTGGTGATTCAAAACCTTTGGAGAACGTTTGTTGTCGCTATCGCTGCTCCCTCTCTTCCTTCACTCTCCAGCTCGCTCGACCGACGCTGCTCTCTGTCCCTGCCGATGTGAGTCAGCTGTGCGCATGCACGAATCACATCGACGATCTAGTCAGACCGGGTAGCGACAGTGTCAAACCCCAAATATTATGTTTTCGGGTATGAGTCTTGAAAGTAAACGAGAAGTCGATCGTATTCACTGCTAATCTCAGAACAGGAGAACTGAAGGAACACTGGATGAACCAACAATAATTCACCTTATTCACCTCGCCTCCACGCAGAAGTGTCATAGTCTCCAACGACCAAGACGGTCGTAATGACCGTTTGGATTTTCAAAGTTTAACAATGTTATGGAAAAAAAGATAAAGACCTGCCGATCTCTGAATGCGCCTAAAATTGCATATACTTGCATTAAAACTAGTTTTAGATCAATTGCACAAAAACGTTATAAGATCTACCTAAAACGACCGTACGCGGTCAAAATGACCGCACGTAATTTGCGCGTCATCGTGCACGTCATGTCACTATTTATGACGTGTGTTGGTCGCATCATTTCCTTCATTAAGTTCGTTGCTGTGTCCTAGAAAAACACTAGCGTCCTCCAGTGCAGAGAAATAGTCTAAACGTGATGTGTGATGATGTCCAACATGTCTGGTTACAGCCGCCGCTACAGACGCACCATGACCACCACCGAGGCAATGCAGTATTTACAGGCGTTGGAAAGCAGCCATTTTAAATTGTTTGAAAAATAGTATTAAAGTTGTTAAAATGCTAATATTGGTGTCAGTTAGTTTCATAACAGACATACTAACATATGTAATGCATTAATATCTCAGCTGAGTATTTATCTTGACACAATAAAGAGTTTAAAAACCGTGGTGGTCAAAATGACCCCCCACGGTCGTTCTAGTAGTTTTTAAGTTCTGGTCGTTGTTTGGGACTGTTTCAATATTTACATTCAGTTCTTTTTTTACGTCATGTTTTATAGGCCTTGTTACGTTTGTTAGAGTAGCAATATATGTTTTCCATTTTGTTTTTCAGATAATATTTTCACTCTTTCAATTTTGCTATTCGTGTTCGACCATGTCTTGCTGAAGTTGAAATTGTTTGAAATAGTACTAAAGTTGTTAAAATGTTAATTTTTGTGTCAGTCGTTTCCTAACAGACAAACTAACATACTATGTAATGCGTTAGTAGCTCAGTTGTGTCTTTGACACAAGACAGTTTAAAAACCGACCGTTATTTTGACCGCCGATGGTCGTTTTAGGTAGGAGAGAAATCCCAGTGTTTCTATTGTTAAAACTCCGCTATAAAAATACAATTTCAAAAGTAGAACTAATTACAGTCACTACTGCTAATCAACTCCCATTTATTCCAAAAATGTTTTTCTCTATTTAAATCTGTACATTTAGATGTCAAAAACACTTAATGTGCACTTGACCCCTAAACGTTGCTATGTGGAACAGAGAAACGCATTCTCAGGTTTCCCTGTTCCACAGAGCAACACATTCTCAGGTTGCCCTGTTACACAAAGCAACGTATTCTCAGGTTTCCCTGTTCCACAGAGCAACGCATTCTCAGGTTTCCCTGTTCCACAGAGCAACGCATTCTCAGGTTTCCCTGTTCCACAGAGCAACGCATTCTCAGGCTGCCCTGTTCCACAGAGCAACGCATTCTCAGGTTGCCCTCTTTCACAGAGCAACGTATTCTCAGGTTTCCCTGTTCCACAGAGCAACGTATTCTCAGGTTGCCCTGTTCCACAGAGCAACGTATTCTCAGGCTGCCCTGTTCCACAAAGCAACGCATTCTCAGGTTGCCCTGTTCCACAGAGCAACGTATTCTCAGGTTTCCCTGTTCCACAGAGCAACGTATTCTCAGGTTGCCCTCTTTCACAGAGCAACGTATTCTCAGGCTGCCCTGTTCCACAGAGCAACGCATTCTCAGGTTGCCCTGTTCCACAGAGCAACGTATTCTCAGGTTTCCCTGTTCCACAAAGCAACGCATTCTCAGGTTGCCCTGTTCCACAGAGCAACGTATTCTCAGGTTGCCCTGTTCCACAGAGCAACGTATTCTCAGGCTGCCCTGTTCCACAGAGCAACGTATTCTCAGGTTTCCCTCTTCCACAGAGCAACGCATTCTCAGGTTGCCCTGTTCCACAGAGCAACGTATTCTCAGGTTGCCCTGTTCCACAGAGCAACGCATTCTCAGGCTGCCCTGTTCCACAGAGCAACGCATTCTTAGGTTGCATTTCAACCAGTAGCCACACATGTCCAGTGTGCATTGCACGGCGGACATTAAACAGTTTTATGACGGACATAATTTGACAGTGTCTCGCAGCATGTTATCCGCCTGGGAAATGGACGGCATTTTTCATGTAAATTTTAAAAATAGCCAACAGAGGTAAACAGAACATTTTGAAATAGACATCTGACGTTTTTCTTGATTAATTCTTTCTCACAAACATTTTGAACCTTTTTGAGAAGAAACGGGGAGTGCATTACTTGCTTTCACAGACAGTTGGCTACCAATGTATTTACAAAAGTTTGTCTGTTGTAGGACCGCCGACTCTGATGACCGACTTTCTTCTGGCACCCTCAGTCAGAACCTACCCAGGATCCACTGCCTGGCTAACAATTGCAAAACCACGACTTGTACTGATCCAAAAACAAGCACCAGCAAAAATCAAAGCATGAAGATGATTATTTAAAAGGACTTGCCTGCATGAAGTCTTTTTAATAGTAAGAAAAAAGACCCAGACTGCTGCTCTTTTCAGACTCTTCCAATTCAGCTGAAGATTATTTGTGGAAAGGGGCGCAGCACTGTGTCCAACATGGCTACCACTGCAACCATGGAAGCAGCGGACATTGTTGTTGTGGCACTCTACTTTGTCCTCGTCCTGTTGATTGGCTTCCTAGCTATGTGGAGAGCCAACCGCAGCACAGTGAGTGGCTATTTCCTTGCTGGTCGCTCCTTGAACTGGGCAGCTATTGGAGCTTCTCTATTTGTGAGCAATATAGGAAGTGAGCATTTCATTGGTCTAGCTGGATCTGGAGCTGCTAGCGGCTTTGGTGTGGCTGCCTGGGAACTCAATGCTCTGCTACTTCTCCAGTTGCTAGGCTGGGTGTTTATACCGGTGTATATTCTCTCCGGGGTCTATACTATGCCCGAATACCTGGCCAAACGCTTCGGGGGGAAGCGATTAAAGGTATATTTCGCCTCTCTATCCCTTCTTCTCTACATCTTCACTAAGTTGTCAGTGGACCTCTATGCTGGAGCCCTGTTTATCCAGGAATCTTTAGGATGGAACCTCTACCTGTCAATCATCCTGCTTATCGCCATGACAGCATTGCTTACAGTGACTGGTGGACTGATGGCAGTGATCTACACGGATGTGGTCCAGGCCTTCCTGATGATCACTGGAGCTCTCTGCCTGATGGGAATCAGTCTCTCTAAAGTGGGAGGAATGGAAGGTCTTCATTTATATATACTTCACTGATTATTGAATTTATTGCATGAATTCATTGCCATGATTGAATTCAAATTACTCAGGATTTTTTTAAATGTACAATGAATACAAGTTAATTACTAGTAAGGCTTTGCTGCATATCTATTTGCAATCTTGTCTGAAGGTTGAGAGGAGGTTAAAATGCAAACTGTAGCTGTACTGATTATTCTGTCATAACATTTCAAGGTTTGAGGATCAAGTACATGCAGGCCACGCCAAACATCATAGCCATTCTGCTATCCTCACCCAGCAATCTGACCTACACTGAGACCTGTCACATCAAGCCAAAACCAGATGCACTGAAGATCCTACGAGGCCCAACGGACCCAGATCTGCCATGGCCTGGTTTCTTGTTCGGCCAGACCCCTGCATCTATTTGGTAATGGTCCATCCCCTACAATCAAAGAATTTGTAATTGTTTGTAAAGGAATAGCAATATAATCTGATCACAGAATTGTTTACTGCCACTGCAAGAGGCACTGTCCTCGGGTTATAGATACTAGCATCCAAATAAACAAGGGAAATAAATCACTTCATATACAGAGAAAGGGTAAAGGTGATATTTAAGTGACAAGATACTACACTTGTTAAATATGGTTGACAACACTGTATTGGAGTGTTGCTACATTGGAATAATGCTCTCTTAAATGCATATGCCCACATATTTTAAAGGAATTAATAATAAGATCACTGACTTTTGGAATTTCAGTAAATACTAACAATGAATGTAAGTAGGTGAAAAGCAGAGTGATTGATTGGGATTCAGCTTGCTCATTAGATGCTCAATTAGGACAAGCACTGAGGACACAGGGTTTCAAATCTAAACCCTTGGACTGTACTGCTGTGTATTACTCTGTGGCACACTGCATGCTGGGACAATACCTCACAGTCTTGGGTTCTACTGTAGGTACTGGTGCACAGATCAGGTGATTGTGCAGCGAGTCCTGGCAGCGAAAAACCATTCCCATGCAAAAGGTTCTACCATCATGGCTGGTTTCCTGAAAATCCTACCCATGTTCATTATCATCATCCCAGGTCTGGGTTCTTGTACATTTATCTTAAACAGCTGGAATAAGCAATTTATCCTGAAAAGCTTTTTAATATTTTGCTTTATCTTCTAATAATTGTAGGACTCAATCCCATGTGTTGTTACACAGTGGATGTGTTTATCTATATTGCTTGTTATCATTTATTAATTCGTCTCATTTCAGGGATGATTTCCAGGATCCTTTTCGCTGATGAGTTGGCATGCATCAGCCCAGAACACTGCATGGAAGTGTGTGGCTCTGAGGCGGGCTGCAGCAATGTTGCCTACCCTCGGCTGGTCATGTCTGTGATGCCTGTGGGCCTCCGTGGCCTGATGATGGCTGTGATGATCGCAGCTCTGATGAGTGACCTGGACTCCATTTTTAACTCAGCCAGCACCATATTCACTCTGGACATTTACAAGATGCTGCGCAAGCAAGTGTCATCCAAGGAGCTGTTGGTTGTGGGTAGACTGTTTGTAGTCTTCATGGTGGTTATTAGCATCGCTTGGGTGCCTGTTATCATCGAGATGCAAGGGGGTCAGATGTTTTACTATATCCAGGAAGTGTCAGACTACCTAACTCCACCTGTTGCTGCTGTGTTCCTGCTTGGTGTATTATGGTGTCGTTGTAATGAGACAGGTGCATTTTGGGGCGGGATGGTAGGGTTTGGACTTGGAGGGATGCGTCTGGTTCTTGCATTTGTCTACCGTGAGCCACACTGCGATGTTCCCGATGAACGACCAGCTTTTATTAAAGACATTCATTTTATGTATGTGGCAGCCATCTTGTTTTGGGTGTCGGGTCTAGTGGCTGTAATTGTGAGCCTCTGCACTCCCCCACCCACAGAACAGCAGGTTCGAACTACTACTCTTTGGGGCCTACATGAGAAACAGAAGGGAGCACAGGAAAAAAGACAAGTCAAAGAGAGAAATGGAGAAGAGTTGGATAGATTGAGGCCACAAAGCAACGCAAACTTAAGTGAGAAAAGTCTACTTGACAAAGATAGAACCAGCGTCACCAAGGCCAAACTGCTCAGCCATCACAGTAACAGTTCTGTTGACGCTCATGGTCTCTCAGCTAATGGCCACACAATTTCACCCAAGGAAAGAGAAGCCAAGCCTCAGATCCAGAATGGCTGCTTCTCTTCGATACTGACCGGCCCTGGAAGGGCACTAGAGGGGGAGGAAACAGGCGTTAAGGGTGGAAATGAGAAAGAGGAATGTCACGGTGTTGTAGGTGAATTGGGAGGGAAAGGTGGCAGGTGTAGGAGGGCAGTGGAGTGGTTCTGTGGATTCCAGGAAAAGCCATCTAAGACTAAGGCTCAGTCAGTAAAGGAGGAACAAAAGTTGTTGGAGGAGCTGCTCCATGAACCTTGGAAAAGCAAAGTAACCCTCAACATTGGAATGGTGGTAGTCTGCTCTGTAGGAGTGTTCCTCTTTATCTATTTCTCCTTATAAATGCTTTCAAATCACTGAAAAAGGCAGCTGGCCATTTTTAACATACTTTTTTTCCTGCTTTCTGGAAATCTATGGTGGCTAGAGGGAACAGTGAACGGGCAAACTGACCTTTTCCATGCTTCAGATAATGCAGCTTCATTACAGTTTTGCCCATAAATTAATGTGCCTTTATTAAAATGTTGCCAGGTAAGGTGTCTGGTTAAATGATGCTTTAATTTACAGTTTGATATTTCTGGGACAAGGATTATTAAACCTTTCCATGACTGCAATTCACTAGTATATGATATTAGACTCAGGTGCGTGGTTTGTCTAGCGTGGTACATTTTTATTGAAAATATTTTTGCACTTCATAAACCGAACAGTACAATTTCCCTTTCCCTTTCAACATTTTATTTAGGAGTGGGAAGGTAAAATGTGTGAGCAAATTGTCATTGTTAACAAGACAACTGTAATTGTCTGCAACTGTATGCAACAGTAGCCAAAGTTAAAGATGTGTGAATGTGCAAAGAAAATGTGATTTTCTATAATTAAAACAAATTTGAAGCGTTAATTATGGTAGAATTGAACTATTGTTTAAGAAATGCATCTAAAATGCTTTCTGGGACTTCTGGTTATGGCGCGGTGCTGAGGTCGCAACTTTTCAGCTGTGCTGTGATCCAGAATTTCATTCAAAGACAAGCAACGCGTATATTAGAATACTGGGTACTACAAATGTCATGAAAAGGAGGCAAAAAGATAAAAGAAATCGCGATATGAGGACGAACATTTGGAGGGTGAAGAAATAAACATCATGGCCACCATGGATGACGACCACGACAAAGGAGGTGGTGAAATATCAGACTCAGGTGAGAATAGCCTTCAGCATATGATGAAAGCCATCATTTCCTTGAAAAGCGGACTCGCTAAGAAGATGTGCTGATGTGCTGCCAGCAACAATTATTGATATAAGAAAGCAGGTACCGGAATGGACAGGGCACATTGCGCATGCGGGACACTGAAGACAACGCTAATGGGCTGATATCCACAGTCAGCACATTGGAAAGCACCGTTAAGTCTTACCTACCAAGTGGAGGACTTGGAATGCAGAAACCGACGGAACAACATGAGACTGGTGGGCCGACAGGAGAAGGTAGAAGGCCAGGATTCAATTACATACCTGGAAAAGTGGCTACCGGAAGCTGTGCGACTGGAGCCGCGGGAGGTCTTGGTAATTGAGCGGGCTCATAGAATTGGGCCCGCTGGTTTGAACTTAAGAGCATATAGAACAATGCTGCAAATCCCATACACAGCGCACGTCCCCAACACTGAAGTGCTGAACTGAGTTAAGGAAGCTGTTGGTCACCATGACAGTTTACTGACAATGGTAAAAAAAAAAAAAGGAAATTTAACTGATTTGGGCACGTTTGCCAAACGGAAAGGACCCGCGCGGGTCCCGAGAATTGTCTGTGAATGTTCTCATTCATCCAAGTCATGGTTATCCAAAGGAGTTGAATCAAGCGCAACTGGACTTGGTATATATCCGTGAAGACGTTTCGCCTCTCATCCAAGAGGCTTGCTCAGTTCGTGCCTTTCTGACTAGACCTGGTCATACGGTCTGTATGTTTCGCCTCTCTTGGATGAGAGGCGAAACGTCTTCACGGATATATACCAAGTCCAGTTGCGCTTGATTCAACTCCTTTGGAGTCCCGAGAATTGTTTAGCTAAACGGCCCTAAACCGTTTCCCATTCATTCTTTACGGTAGTGCTAAACCACTACGGGTGTAACATACTTTTGGCCACTATGAGTCTTTGGCGCTGTTTGACGCGGTCCGGTAGAAGCTGAGGGTGTGGCTCTGTACATTAACAGAGCGAGGAGGTGGTCTTCCTGTCTTAGTATCCCTTTCGCTATCTGGACAGCCCTCTCTGCTTGTCCATTGCTCTGAGGGTAGTGTGGGCTTGACATTACATGGACAAAATCATAGTCCTCACTAAACTTCCTCTTCTCTGCTGAAGCTAGTTGGGGCCCATTATCGCTCACTAACACTTCAGGGATGCCATATCTTGCAAATGTAGCTTTCAGCTTAGCCACTACCTTACTGCTAGTAGTAGTTGGCAGATTTAGGATCTCCAGGTATCTAAAGTAATAGTCAGACACTATCAAGTAGTTTTGCGTTTTAAACTCACACAGGTCTATGGCAATTTCCTGCCATGGCCGGGATGTGAGCTGGCTTGACATTAAAGGCTCCTTTCTCTGTGTTGTTTTCTCTACAGAATGCACACTGCTGTACTTTTGTTGTAATGTGTTCTGACATTTTGGGCCACCAAACGGATTGGCTAGCTCTTTCTCTGCACTTAACTAGAGCCTGGTGCCCATCATGGATTCTCTCTAAGATCATCTCTCGCATAACTGCAGGGATGACAATGCGGCTCCCTCTAATGACTCAGCCCTCTAGCTCAGATAACTCCCCTCTCACCTGGTAAAAGTCTCTGACTGTCTCAGGCATCTTCTTTGCATATTCGGGCCATCCGTGGCTGATGAAACCCAGTACTGTCTGGAGTTGCAGATCCTTGTCTGGGTTTTCTTTTATCTTCTTCATTCTCTGGGGTACAGCTGGCATCTGGCACATGACAGCATCAATATGTGCCGCCACATCATCGTGGAAAGCTCCATCATCTCAGAAATTTTTCACAGGGGTGGCCAAATGGGGCCCCTGAAAATCTTGGGGTGGCAAACCAAAAGCCATGACTGAACCCTGTGGGGTTCGGCGACGAGAATCCAGGAGACGACGAACGGTGTAAGCCGGATGATCGTTGATCATACGAGGAGGTGGGGGCGGGGGGACCGGAGGAACTAGAGGGCTGGTAGAGACAGGTTTGAGGCAGGACACATGGAAGGAAGGGTGAACCCGGAGAGCGCGGGGCAGCTTCAGGCGGACCACAGAGGGGTTAATGACTTTGACAATGGGAAAGGGACCAATATACCTGGGGGACAGTTTTTTAGCGTCCGATCTCGAGGGTAGATCCTTGGTAGAGAGCCATACCTGGTCACCGGGGGAGTAGTCCGGAGCAGGGGTGCGATGACGATCTGCCAAGCGCTGGTAACGGCCGGAGGTCCTGAGCAGTGCAGCATGGGCTCGCCACCAGGTCCGACTGCACCGACGGACATGGGCCTGGACAGACGGAACCGGAATGTCTACCTCTTGAGAAGGAAAAAGGGGGGGCTGATAGCCGTAAAGGCATTGAAAAGGGAACAACCCAGTAGCAGACGATGGCAAGGTGTTATGGGCATATTCTACCCAGGGAAGTTGTGAGGACCAAGAGGATGGGTTGGCAGACACCAGACAGCGGAGACCCGTCTCCAATGCCTGGTTGGCCCTCTCGGCCTGGCCGTTGGTCTGAGGATGGAAACCCGATGACAGGCTGACGGTGGCACCGATGGCAGAGCAGAAAGCCTTCCAGACAGCAGAAGTGAACTGGGGGCCACGGTCAGACACTATATCACGGGGAAGACCGTGGACCCGGAAAACCTCCCTGACCAGCAGATCCGCAGTCTCTCGGGCCGAAGGCAGTTTAGACATGGGCAAAAAGTGAACAAATTTACTGAAGCGATCAACAACAGTCAATACAACGGTGTTACCGTCGGAGGCGGGCAGACCAGAGACGAAATCCAAGGACAGATGCGACCAGGGACGGTGTGGAACAGGCAGGGGGCGAAGCAGACCGGCACTGGCCCGAGTGGAGGGCTTATTCTGGGCACAAACAGGACAGGCAGAAACAAAAGACCCAGTATCCTCCGTCATGGAAGGCCACCAGAACCGCCTGTGGAGGAAGGCTAGGGTACGGGTTACTCCAGGATGGCAGGTAAGTTTGGAAGAGTGAGCCCACTGCAACACGCTAGATCTAACAGCGTCTGGAACAAACAAGCGCCCGGGGGGACCGTTACCTGGGTCAGGCTGAGTCTGTTGTGCTGCCATGACCTCCCTTTCAATGTTCCAGGTGACAGCCGCAGCCGCAACCACACAGGTAGAGGGAACGATGGTGTCAGGTTGGAGCTTGGGCTCAGACTCCTTCCCATGCACACGAGACAGAGCATCGGGCTTGGCATTCCTGGAGCCAGGGCTTGACACCCGACAGGGGACAGACTGAGGCAGAGCAGACTGGAGGCATATGGCATGACAGACGGGACTCCAACTTAAAATTCTGACCGTTGACCAATCACGGCTGTGACAGTAAGAGCTTGATCATCTCTGACTGAAGAATGAATGATTTTTGTTTCACCAGTGTGATGTTTATATGCACGTGTATGCTTGTCATTTTCATTAAGTTATTGTAAAAAGTTATGCTTAAATGCTGGCCTTAAATGTTGCATGTTATTTTTGGAACACTTTATGAATGGTCACAGACTTTACCTTTGTCTGAAACATTGACACATGTAAAAAAAAATGCTGTATATTTGTATGAGGGACCGATGACGTACTATGTTCATCTTCACAACCTTCCTGTTTGATGAATATTTTAGTTTGTTTATTATAAATGACTTCATCTTGTGTTATGTCTGTGTGATTAAGACTGCATGTTAAACATTGAATACTTTCATCTTCACAACATTCCTATTTGATCAACAGTGTAACGTGCATGGATAAGTGCAAACGTTGATCTTTGGTTAACGGGTCGGACCCTTTCGTCGACTGGTTAACGTTGTCGCTTGCAGAGCGGGAGACACGAGTTCGCGGCCAGGCTATGGCGACGGTTCCCGAATTCGCTAGAACATCCGTATTTAGTTTGTTTTTATAAATGTGACTTTGTCTTGTGTTATATCTGTGTGATTAAGACTGCATGTTAAACTGACCGTCATGCATGGCGGACATCTGTCCTGCTTTACTTGTAGAAATACTGAGACATGTAAAACACATGTTAAATGTTTGTATAGATTTTCTTTTAAAAGTAGACTTTTTCCGTGTTCATAACTGCTTCCTGTCAGTGATGTAGAACTTGCTCTGTGTCAATGAAACTATGTGCATTAATAAATTTGACCTTTACCTGAACTATTGCGTGCTTTTGTCCTTTTGTTAAACCGATTTAGCAACTTAATTCTGCCGTCTATAGAAATAAGAATGTGTCAGGTTATATTGGCTCAGTTAATTAAGCAGTACATTAATGATCCTTGTGGGGGATATTACTGATAAGGAAACACACTTGGACAAAGAAGGGATGACTAAAATATTGGTACACCTCTTATAAGTCGCTGACAGTATGGTAGAGCAGCGTTTCTCAGACCTCTCCTGGAGGAGCACTTGTCCTGCATGGTGTAGACCTCCCCCTGCTCCACCACAGCTGATTTAAATGATCAGTGTTGTTATGAGGCAGCTTAGGGAGCTCATAACGAGGTGATCGTGTGAATCAGCTGTGTTGGAGCAGGGGGAGATCTAAACCATGCAGGACAAGTGCTCCTCCAGGAGAGGTCTGAGAAACGCTGTGGTAGAGCATTATTTTACAATGTTCGCAGTGGCAGCATTTATGTCATCCAATTAATTTAATATAAACTAAAAACAAATGTTTTTTTTTCATTTACAGATGCAATTCATTTTTAAACCCCAAGTATTTTCAATACTTCCCACTCATATATCTCACATTTGACAATGCCTCAATCGGGATTTGAACCCATGATTTTTAAGGAATTGAAAATATTATAATTATATGCAGATATTAAAATTATACCCTTCCTATTGGATGGTTTTCTGTTACACGTATTCGCAGCGCCGAGAAAAGCCTGGCTATGTTACGCCCCTGTAAGGGGGGATAGAAAGAAACGACACACGGACACGATGTGGCTGCAGCCAAGTCCGATGTTGTAATGCATTTTCCAAAACTTTCATATTTACATGTTCACAAAGCTTCTCAATAAACATTTCATTGTCCCTTTAAGAAAGTACACAATCAGAAAAATAAAGCATTGCCAATTGTCACAATGAAAATACCAATATTGTCTTTATGTTACCTTAAACAACACAGAAAGCACATTGGATATAAATCAGAAAAGTATCTGCATTGGACATTTAACCAGAATAAGCAGAAGATCTTTACAACATCTTAAAACAGCATTAGAAAAGGAATATCTTTAGAGCAGCTTTAAACTGACTTCGAAAAATACTTTGAATCATCACCTTGAGCCGACTTAGAAAATTACCTATTGCACCTTTAAAATAAACAGCATAATATGTCTGCATTGTTCCAATACTAGATACTACTGTTATGTGTTTAACCCTGAGAATAGTTTAATCTCAAACTTAAACACAAACAAAAGTACTTTTGCATTCACACATTCAACTGATCTATTTGGTAAACTACAACACTTTAGCATCACTATTGTAACTGGTTATTTTCTTGCCCGGTGCGGGATTCGATACGGGGTGAACTGCACTACAAGGCGACATCACTAACCGCTTGGCTAAAGTCTCAGACCCGTTAGCTAGTGGCTAACGTGTATTATTAGTAGTTTACAGTCGTCACCCTCCCCGGAAGCGTGCCCTCGCGCTTTGTTATTCCCGCGCTCCGAAGAGACTTCTGAGGATCTGCACACTTCCGGATCCCACCGCTGCCACCAATGTAACGGGTTATTTTCTTGCCCGGTGCGGGATTCGAACGGGGTGTACTGCACCACAAGGCGACACTATTGTAACCACATCATGTAGAATGGATGCAGAGCAAACACGCTTTGTCATGAGACGCTTCCTCACTAAATGACGACCATGACGTTTCTACTGCGCTGCTGCCTATGTAACGCAGCGAGCTAGCATGCTACAGCTAGCAGCATGCTACAGCAGAGCAACATCTCCAGCTTAGCCAGACTACCTTCACATGCTACAGTTACTGTAGACAGGGATATTGTACTCCCTGCGTGTTCCTTATAGCATAGGAAACCTATACCCACCGTGGAACACATCACAACTATCGTTGCTACCTGTAAGGGGGGGTAGACACACACAAAACACTGACACGATGCTGCTGCAGCCAAGTCCGTTGTTGTAATGGCCGACCGCAGGCAACACCCCACCCCCACCCCCCCACAAGTCTGAACAAGGCATTAGCAATCGACAACAGATCAGCAGATTACAGGCCGACGACCAAACCTGGCGAAATAAGGAAACGCTGCAAAACGTAACCTCCAGTGTACCTTCCCAAAACATCCTGGGATGTTCATTAGAACTAGACTGTGCATTTTAAACACAGCAACTTCATAACCATTGCACACTCCCCTTCAACATAGATGTCGTCCTCGACATCCCAGGAAGCAGGTTATCAATGTTTAAGACAAGTATCCAATGCATACAACGCTACCAGATCATCCTTGCAAGGTTTGTATGAGAGCACTTGGCCTAATCGAAAGTCCACGAGTGTGTGTAGCGTGTGTGTGTGTATATGTCAGCACCAGTGGTGTAGTCCTAAAAAACGAAGTGGTGTGCTACAGGGTCATGTGTCCCAGCCCCACTAGGGGGGTTCGGGGGCATGGCCCCCCGAGAAATTTTTGAAGACTATAGTATAAATCTATGCAATTTAACATACTTTGAGAGCAACAATAATCACTTATAACAACAATACATCACACTTATAAACAGGTCAAACCTGGTAGCCAAGGACAAATGGACAAAAGAGAAGTAAATTTTTATTTTGTTTTGTTTACTAGTAATGATATGAGAATCATTACATGACAGTGTATCATTTTCTCTTAAAAACAAATAATACAATTAAATAATACATTTATACATAGTCACTTTTACTACATCAGCTCATTGTCAATTTGTTTTGTTTATTAGTAACATTGAGTGTATAATTTTCTCCAAAAAAACAAACAAATAATAAAACAATTAAGTAGTTTATACAGTCACGTGCTAAATGAGCTCAGTAAGTTTTTTGTTTACATTTACACAGTCATTTATGCTATATCAGCTCAGTCAAACAGCTAAAATATGAAGACATTTTGGCTCATCTGCCAATGGCGGGTAATCTGAAAAACATTACCGGCCAAAAAACTGCATCAACTAAGGGAATTAAGCAGACAGTCCACTTTAGAGTTGGCTAGCAATGTTAGCCCTGCTCCCAATCATTTAACATGGTAGCTAGCTAGCTAATATTAACTTAAGGTTAGAAAAATGGCAATCCGGGCATTCGTATCTGCAGCGACGAACAGCGCGGATGGAGCCTCTTAGTTCTACCAGTATGGCAGTGATTAAGTAGTTTTATCATGCTATAGCAAATATATCGATTATTTAGGTTCACTTGGGTGATATTCTTAACGTTCTCTTACGTCTGTGAAGCGTGAATGCTCTATGCAGAGCCTGGTGGTGACAGAGCTCAACATCAGAGGCAGGTCCAACCAACTGATTGGCTCATTTGGCTGAAACCAGACTACTCAAAGGCTGCGATTGGCTCATAGTCACATCTGTTCCACGCGCTACTCAGTTTAACCCTTTGTGACCTGGGAGAGGTATGGAAAGCTCAAAAAGACAGTAGGTTACGGGCTTGTTAAGCAGTTAAAAAGAGGGTATACGAAGGGTATACGCAAATATTGATCCTTAGAAGTCAGGATATGCAAACAGCCCCGGGAAAAAGGTAAGTATATGGCGTATACGTACGTATGGCCCCGACTAAATCAAATCAAATCAATTTTATTTGTACAGCCCAATATCTCTCTCTCTGGCTCAGTGAGGTGGCTCAGATTCACAGGCGGATCCCAAACATCGCAGTAGTTTGATCTTTTTCAACTCTGATGTGATTCATTGTGGCTGGAGGTGGAGGGCGGGACCCCTCTAGTATGGAGGCTGGGTAGACTGCCTGGATATGTTGGACAGTCCCAGTCATGTCTGTGGTTACCACGCCCCTCAGGGTGGCAAGGGCATTGTGGGTGCCAGTTCGTTCTCTAACAATATAAAGCGCGCTCAGCAAGAGACGGCAAATTCGATGTGCCGTCCAAGTTATTGAGATTAAACTCTGTATAAACTGCTTAATTCAGTAGTAAAGTAGAGATACAACATTGGGGACGAGGATTAACAAGCATTAGGTAGTTAAAAGAGGCAAGTTTAGCTAGTTAGTACGGAGAAATCCAGGATTCACAATGTCCCATGCTACACAGAGCCAGCCACGTTAGCTTCCAGATGGAAGCGGTGGCTAACTAACATGGTCCGAGCTACTGTACGCTGACGGAAAAGGGCTCATCTTGGCTGACAATTCACCTGAAGCTACAAAGCAAAGGAGATGTGCACTATTACTACATCTAGCTGGACCAGACGTTCAGGACGTTGTGTCAACTTTACCGGACACTGGTGATGCAACGGACTACAAGAAGGCGGTGGAGGCTTTGAATGCATACTTCGTGCCACAAGTCAACACAGCGCTAGCAAGGCTCGCATTTCAAAAACTGCACCAGAACCCAGGTAAGAGACAGTGCAGCAGTTTGCTCCACGCCTGAGACAGGCTGTGAGAGACTGTGGATATGGGGGAGATTCTGATAACCAAATAAGGGATGCAATTCTAAGTAAGGGAACATGGGAGTATGTGCGCAGGTAGCTGTTGGAAGAGGGCCGTGGGCTGACGCTAGCAGTAACACTGGACATACTAGCTGCTCGTTGGGGGAGCATCGAGGAGCAAATGGCTAACATGTCGTGCGCATTGACCGGAGCTACCCCAGAGACTGTACACAGAGTTCACCATAAAGGAAAAAAGGGAAAGCACGGAACAAAAGGTAAACCAAACAGAGACAATAAAAATGAGGGAAAGTGCTATAGAGGTGGAAATTCTGATCACATTGGCCGGAGATCCAAAACGCCCCGCACGCGGCCAGACATGCCACTAGTGTCAGGGTAAGGGTCACTTTGCAAAGGTATGCCGCACTAAAGGCCAGAACGAGAAAGTGAAACAAAACATGAACAATGTTGACGAACAGGAGGACTTTGCATTTGCCATTAATGACAATCACATGTCAGAGAGACTGAACTTCTGTATGGGGGGAGTGAATAGGAAAATACTCATTGACTCTGGCGCAACAAGCAATGTGATGGGAGAAAATGTGTGGGAAAATTTGAAAGCAGAACGCAGTAAGTGTCATTCCTATGTCCTAAGACAGAGAGGAAATTGTACTCATATTGTTCCAGTGACCCATTAACTGTCAAGGGTGCATTTACATGTGCTGTGTCAATAGGTAACAAAATTGAATGTGCAGAATTCATTGTAATCAGGGGAAAAGGTGAACCACTGCTGGGAAAAGAAACAGCGATGCGACTGGGCGTCCTGAGAATAGGTGCCGACATTGCTGCCGTCACAGAGATGAAGCAAACACTCCAGCAGCAGTACCCTGAAGTGTTCAGTGGAGTTGGGAAACTGAAAACGAGACAGGTCAGTCTACACATTAACCCAGGGGTCAAACCAGTAGCCCAGCCACCCAGGCAAATTCCATTTAACCTCCGGGGAGCAGTAGAGTCCAGAATAAAGGAATTGGAGGATTTGGACATTATTGAACCAGTGAATGGGCCCAACCCGTGGGTGAATCCGGTCGTGATTGTCCCAAAACCCGGAAATGATGTCCGACTTTGCCTGGATATGAGACGGGCCAACGAGGCCATGAGGGAACGCTTCCCAATCCCCACTGTGGACGAGCTACTCCAAGGGATGAATGGCTAAACCATATTCAGCAAGTTAGACTTGAAGTGGGGCTACCACCAACTCGAACTGACTCCTGAATCGCGTGAGATCACCACATTTGCCGTGCACAACAGCGTGTACGGGTACAAAAGACTGTTGTTTGGTGTGTCATCCGCTAGTGAGCAATACCAGCACGAGATAGCCAGTGCCTTGGCTGGAATTGAAGGGGATGAAAAACATTTCTGATGATGTGATCATACACGCACGTGACCAAGCCACGCACGACGAACGACTGCACGCAGTTATGGCAAGACTCAGAGAGACAGGATTGACACTAAATCCAGAGAAGTTCAACATGGACAGACTAATTTTCATGGGAATTCTGTTGTCAGAGAAGGGCATCGGTCCAACAGAGGAGAGGGTGCAAGCTGTGACATAAGTACGGGAGCCAGAGAGCGCCACGGAGGTGCGTAGCTTCCTTGGGCTAGTTGGATACAGCAGCAGATTTATCCCTCAGTTTGCAACCATGTCAGAGCCACTGAGGCGCCTGACAAGGAAGGACACACCATTCACATTCAGACCAGAACAGAAGCAAGCATTCAGTGCTCTGAAAGCAGCGCTCGCCAGAGCAACCACCCTGGCTTATTTCGACAAGGACGCGCCAACACAGCTAATAGCAGAAGCAAGCCCTGTAGGATTAAGTGCAGTCCTGGTGCAGAACCAGAAAGGAATCAACGTTCCTGTGTGCTACGTCAGCCGTAGCCTGACAGACTGTGAACGGAGATACTCGCAGACAGAGCGAGAGGCACTAGGTCTAGTTTGGGCCTCTGAGAGACTTCATCCATACCTGTATGGGAGACAGTTTGACCTAGTCACAGATCATAAGCCATTAGAAGTGATCTATGGTCCCCGTTCCAAGCCCTGTGCGCGGATAGAACGATGGGTTCTTAGGCTACAGCCCTACGAATTCAAAATTGTCCACATAGCAGGGAAGAACAACATCGCTGACCCACTATCAAGACTCCTGTCGAGCAGTGGGAAACAGGCCAAGCATGAGCATGGAGCTGATGAGTATGTGAGGTTTGTGACACTGAACGCAACACCGAGAGCACTCACCACCCGAGAAGTGGAGGATGCATCTGCCGCTGACCCAGAGCTTCATGAGGTACGCGAAGCCATAGCGACTGGACACTTTGAAAAGTGCAAACCGTATGCTGTCATTGCAAGTGAGCTATGCACAGTGGGATATCTTGTTCTGAGAGGCACACGCAGAGTGTTGCCACAGGCCTTGCGGACGCGGGCACTTGCACTAGCCCATGAAAGACATCTGGGTATCGTGGGAACAAAGCAGCATCTCAGGACAAAACTGTGGTGGCCTGTCATGGATAGGGCTGTGGAGAGACACTGTAAAGCCTGCCATGGATGTCAGATAGTGGCTAGACCTGACCCACCCAAACCGCTGAGACCCACACCGCTACCTGATGGACCCTGGCGGGATGTCACCGTTGACCTACTGGGGCCTCTCCCGTCTAACCACTCCATTTTAGTGATAGTAGACTATTTCAGCCGGTATTACGAATATGACGTCATGACCACCACCACATCAAAGAGGGTCATAGACAGTCTGGAGACAATATTCAGTCAACATAGACTGGCAGTCACAAGTCTGACAATGGACCTCAGTTCAGATCTGAACAATTTAGACTGTACGGCGAGGAAAACGACATCACACACACATCAAAACTCAGGCCAATGGAGAAGTTGAGCATCAGAACGCGTCACTGCTGAAGAGGATTGGGATTGGTCAATCAGAGGGACTGGATTGGAAGAAAGAAGTGAGGAAATATGTGACAATCTACAGGAGCATCCTCCATCCATCAACAGGTAAAAGCCCTGCTGAATTGCTTTCCAACCGAAAGATGAGAGGAAAGCTACCTGAACTGATTGAAGTGACCACAGATCAGGAAGTGTGTGACCGGGACACCGAGCAAAAGGCTAAGAGTCAGCTGCATGCAGACACATGCAGAGGAGCACAGCAGTCAGAGGTCAGTGTCGGTGATACTGTTCTCTTGAGACAGGACACAACTGACCAGTTCTCCACCACATTCAACACCACACCGCACAAGATCATCAGCAGGACCGGAAACAGAGTGGTAGTGGAATCACCAACAGGAGCACGATACTGCAGAAACACCACCTTCGTTAAGAGATACGAAGGAAATAGACTGAAACAAGGGACATTTCAAGAAAAGGGGGTAATACAGGAAGCCGAGGATACAGAAATCAGAGAGGCAACAGAAGAACACACACACGCCACTGATACTCAGAGTCCACAAACCGAGCATGACTCTGGCATACAGATACAGGCAGGCGTGCCAGACAGGCCACAAAGGATCAGGCCAACACCCAGTAGACGGTCTGACTAGGGTTTAAAGTGATGACTGGTTCTCACTAGTTAATGTGTTGGGGGGGGGGGGAGTTTTACAATGTTTCTGATTTGAAAATACTGTAAGAATACACTGATTTATAATGTACAGGTAATAACTTGAAGATACAGTGATTTGGTTTCTTAAAAGAAAAAAAAGTTATCTGATGTTTTAACAGCTAACTGTTACGAGGTGTTAAACGATGTTTTGATAATTACTGTAATATGGTTTAATATGCAATAGCTGCATTAATATGAGTATAATCATCAGCTGTACGTGTTGGTTAATAAGAGTTTTGTTACAGCCCGCCCACCCCGCGCCAGCAGCCAATCAGCTCATCAGGGCCGGGCTTAGCCGTCAGGGCTGGGCTTAAGTTTGGGGGTCTCCCAGCGCCCGTTGTCAGTTCGTGCCGTAACCTCCTCGCAGTAGTGGCTACTCTTCCCTCCCGGTGCATTTCTCTCCGAGCTCACCCCAGCCCTTGGTTTACTGTTTTCTTTGCAAAGTTTCCCCGTGGAAGTATCCTGCCGTGTTCCCAGTTTGGTTCACCCGTGAGTTTTTTTCCTTGGACTTCCCGTTTTCTTGTCACTCATTGCCACAAACCCTAACAAGTTTAATGCCAAGAAAAGGGGGGATGTCATGTCTATGGTTACCACGCCCCTCAGGGGGGAAGGGCATTGTGGGTACACTCGTGCCGGTTGGTTGTCTAATAAAGCGCGCCCAGCAAGAGACCGAAAAGTCGATGTGTCGTCCAAGTTATTGAGATTAAATTCTGTATAAGCTGCTTAGTTCAGTAGTAAAGTAGAGATACAGCAGTTCGAATCACAGTTCTCCCTGCCAACACTATATCATGATCTGTAGGGTTCTGCACGCTTACCGTAATAGAGGGTTTGGCACCTTTAGTCACTTTAATGAGCGTGTCACACAGTTCGAGTCCCTCCGTCCAGCGGGGATTCACATCAGGCTCAGAGATTAATGAGGTATCCTCCTGTGGTGAGCCCATATGCACGTGGCACTCAACTTGGACTGACATGTGTTTGAGAATGTTGATCCTCTCTTTTTTTGTCTTAACTACATACTCATTCGCACGCGCAATACTGACTTGTTCTATGGCAGCAGTTACCTGTTCTACAAAGGCTTTAGCTTGGCCTGGGAATGCTGCTCTCACTGTGTCACTCAGCCGTTCCCTGTTAGTACTGTTGGACTGTTTCCATTCACCATCTATAATGAGGCCAATTACATTAGAACCAATAATTGGTTGAGCAACACCACCCTTCATTACAAGTGTGGGGATAACAACTTCTGTGGTGGGTGCTCCCTCTGAAGCTAACCTGAAGGTTATTTCTACCCAACCTGCATATGGCATGTTCTCCCCGTTTGCTGCCACTATGTCTAGGGTCTCTGTTATGTCCAGAGTTTCTGAAATGTCTCTTAATCTTGTGTCTGGTAAATGCACTTCTTTCCATAGGTCATCAATTATTGTTACCTGGGAGCCTGAGTCCCACAAAGCCTTAACACGTTGACCTTCGATGAAGCAATCAATCACATGCTTTTTCCCTACCAATGGAGCCATTTTAGCCTGTTTTGTTATTTTTGGGGTAGTGCTCCTAACCATACACGAGGGGGATGCACATTCTTTTTTGTGTACCGTCCAATTACCCACTTGACACGGCCTAGAACAGTAGAGTACTTTCTTAGATGATGCAGATTGTTTCAGTCTTACCCCTTCCCCATTTATTCCACTGTGTGCACAGTGCTGGGACCTTGCTGTGTCACTGGTCACTCCCTGTCCCGTGCAAGCAACCTTTCCCCATTTACAGGAAACTGTCTCTCTTCCCTCGCTCGGCAACCAGCAAGGAAGTGCTCGTTGCTGCCACACCTATAACAGTGCGTGCAGTAATCTTCAGCTCCATTCTGTTGACGGCTGAAACATTTCCTCATTCGGCCACGGTTTGATGGAGGAAAGCTGCGCTGAGGGGCAAACCTTTGCTGGTACTGGGTGGTTCCTCCTCTGTGCCTGGGGCCACGGGTGAACCAGTATCCCTGTGGCGGGTCCTGCATCTGCGGACCTGAAAACTGTGGAACAGATGCGCCATTGGGCCCCCCTGCTGTTGGGTGCTGCCTGGGCATGTACTGGGGCTGTTGCATGGGCATGTGCTGGGGCTGTTGCATGGACTCCCTAATTTGAGACACTTCAGCTTTCAGATCTTTGAGCATAGCCACTTCAGACCTAATTTCTTCAAGCTGGGGGAGAACAGGGGAAATTTTACCAGGGTTTTGTTGAGCGGGCGGTTCTTCATTCTTTCGCACAGGAGCATCGCTCGACTGGGCTGAGTGGATAATGACAGGCCATTGTTTTCCTAACAATTTTTTTGTTTTGCCTCTCTGCCTCATAGGCACATGCTGTGTTCATTCCTTCTAGTAACAATTCATCAGAAATATTGGTTTGCTCCAGGTAAGGCTGGAGGTCACGTTTGATGTTGTCACTCTGCAGGCCAGTTAACACAGTGTGAAGAAACATGTTCTGCACTAACCCAGGGTCATATTGGAGACCTGACTCAGATTCCTGCGAAGCGAACAAGATCTTTTGTCTCAGGTCGAAAGTACGAATAAGGAAGTTTTGTGGCGTTTCTTTGATGCCCTGCACTTCTGAGGTCAGCTGCTTATAGAGATCAGTTGCACTTTTCTCCTGGTAATCAGAACGGAGTATCCGCCGCAATGTGGATAAGGTCAAATTGGCTGTTCCCTCCAGATAGCTATGAAGTTGCATGCCAGGGGATATTGCTCTTATCACTGCATCTACAATCTCAAGTTCTGGGAACCCCTTACTTAGGCCATGTTCGATTTGACGAACTAGGCTTGAAAAGCTCAGTCGATCTTTCTGACCGGCCTCACCGATCTGGCCAGCTATTTTAAAGTCCTTATGCCATCGGGGAAGTGCATGACTGTGGACTGTGCTCTGTGTTGACTCCCTGCTGGAAACCATGTTTTTTATTTCCCTGTTCTCCTGCTTGTCTTTCTCATTCTGTTTCAACTGAGCTGCAAAGCCTCAATTTCCCTCAGTATTCTTTCCTTCTCTTCATCTTGTTTTTTCTGTTCCTCATCTACCTGTTTTAGTGTATCAGTTTTACAAGCTGCCTGGAGCTCAGAGATTTTGTCTTTAAGACGTAGTAAGTAAGCCATTCCTTTATCCTCAAGTTTTTCTAGCTCTTCGCTCTGTAGGTAGTTTGAAATTAGCGTGATGAGAGCTGTTTGACCCTTGCCAGTAACATGCTCGAACTCTGCCCCGGTGATGATTAGATAGTCACACAACTCCACTGGGATATCTCTGGACAGCACACATAATTCTCTGATTACTTCTAGCTGTACTTTCTCCAACGCTGACGACGAATCCATCTTTCTAGCAGAGCGTGGATATTAACGGTGTGAAGTGGTACCTTTTAATCTTTGGGTAGTGGTAGCAGCTCTCCTGGTATGTAGAAATACCTCAGATGCACTGGCGTAAATATAGGTGATGCAGCCGGTGCAGTGGCACCAGGGCCCGTCGCTAGGGGGGGCCCGTCAATATTTCTGCATGCATTGTCCTAGTCCAATGTTACGTGGTTTTGAGCATGTGATGATAGCTTGTTTAGCGCGCCCAATATCATTTACCTATCTAGCCTACCTAAGTAACGTTAGAAAAATAAAATCAAGCAAGCAAGCAGGAGTTACACACATAGAAGTGGATGTAAAAAGAGGAAGGAGAGCAAGGAAAAAACGGAAATGCCAAACCATGCAATCTAGCAGGTTTTGAGTGTGATGTGTGCTGCCCTGTTACTGTCGAATGGCCAGGCTATTAGCTATATTACAGCCTAGTGGCTTTGTGGACTTGTTTCATTGCCTTGTCGACTGATTTGGTTTAGATACCGTCTGTTTAGGTTTCCGAACTCGGTCCGTGGTGCGTCCTCTCTCCGTGGTTCTGAAGTGTAGCCAATCTTTGACGTACTGACCTTTACAATAACTCATCTGTGTCAGCTGTGTCTGTTACTTTGATATTTCTATTTTATTTGTTATATTTTATGCTGTGAAACACTTTGTGATTGTATATCTGTGAAAGGTGCTATACAAATAAATTACTAAAATTACTTACTGAACCCACCTATGGCGGTGGTGGTGTGTGTGTGTGTGTGTGTGTGAGTGAGTGAGAGAGAGACGGGGGGGGGGGTCTACGAGGGTTGCTTGCACCTGGGCCCATAATAAATATGTTACGGCAGTGCTCAGATGACATGCATTCTGCCCTCAGACGGTCAGGAACCCACTGTAACCGATTCACCACCTGCTCTCGATGTGTGGGTTGATTAAAAGGATGCGTGATGGCTGGGGGACATCTTTGGTAGACGCTGACCCACGAAGTACACAATCCCAGCGGTGCCTCCAAATGTTACGCCCCTGTAAGGGGGATGAAAGCAACAACACTTGGACACGATGTTGCTGCAGCCAAGTCCGATGTTGTAATGGCCGACCACAGGCAACACCCCATCCCCCCACAGGTCTGAACAAGGCATTAGCAATAGACAACAGATCAGCAGATTACAGGCCAACGACCAAACCTGGCGAAAGAAGGAAACACTGAAAAACGTAACCTCCAGTGTACCTTCCCAAAACATCCTGGGATGTTCATTAGAACTAGACTGTGCATTTTAAACACAGCAACTTCATAATCATTACAGCTACACAACATGGGAGCATGGCGACCGAGAAAAACCTGACTACACAACGTGGGAGCATGGTGACAGACCGAGAAAAGCCTGGCTACACAACATGGGAGCATGGCGACAGACCGAGAAAAGCCTGGCTACACAACATGGGAGAATGGCGACAGACCGAGAAAAGCCTGGCTACACAACATGGGATAATGGTGACAGACCGAGAAAAGCCTGGCTAAAAAACATGGGAGGATGGTGACAGACAGAGAAAAGCCTGGCTAAACAACATGGGAGGATGGCGACAAACCGAGAAAAGCCTGGCTACACAACATGGAGACAGACGGAGGAAAGCCTGGCTACACAACATGGGACCATGGCGACAGACCGAGAAAAGCCTGGCTACACAACATGGGATAATGGCGACAGACCGGGAAAAGCCTGGCTACACAACATGGGACCATGGCGACAGACCGGGAAAAGCCTGGCTACACAACATGGGACCATGGCGACAGACCGGGAAAAGCCTGGCTGCACAACATGGGACCATGGCGACAGACCGAGGAAAGCCTGGCTACACAACATGGGAGCATGGCGACAGACCGAGGAAAGCCTGGCTACACAACATGGGAGAATGGCGACAGACCGAGGAAAGCCTGGCTACACAACATGGGAGAAAGGAACATTTGCTAAGGAAGTGATTATCAGGCCTGCTGGCACATTTACAAAGGGGACATGACCTCCTTGTCCGGACAGGGATGGATTGCTTTGACTTGGGGAGTTCAGACACAGCCGCATGGCCCCAGGATCCTCTGAGGCCTGCAGTTCCTCTAGTAACGGATCAAGGGCTTGTGAGATTTCTGGTTTAATGGATGCCAATGTGCGAGGCCGCAACTCAGTGCCGTACCGTTGTTTGACGAGCTTCAGTAGATCACCATGTATGAGGTGGAGCCATGTGAGCACAACAAAGTTCTCCAGTGAGGGCGTTAACTCCTCGTCCTCGGTCACAGTCTGACCCATGTGGCTGATGCCAGAATCTTTACACAGTAGATTGTCTTCCGTGAAGGCCATCAAGCGTTGATATAAATCCTCTGGTCTCTCATCAGGCTCACGTTTAATAGCAGCAAAGTCAATGAAATGAGCCCCGGTGCACTGAAAGCCATAATGTAGACGAATAGCTTGCCATATGCTGTCAACAGATGTGGAGTTCCTGACTATGCCGTGACGAGAGATTACAGGACAATAATTGGCTATCTGTCCCAACATTAGCTCTAAAATGGCTACCTCCTGTTCTTTATTGCGACGTCGGGGCGCGGGAATATCTTCACTGTCATCTGTGAATCGGACAGAGGACGTTTTAGACTTCTTCTCCCACTCCACGCCATCGAGCAGGAAGGGGGCAAACCCGGCGTCGAGCGACAGTATATAAAGCAGGTTCTGACGCCAGTTCTCAAAAGAGTTCACCGTCTCGGTCTTTGTTAAACACCACTGCTTCGGTGCTCCGTGTGTCGCCATGCTGCCCACTTAGCTAGCACAACTGTGTCTGAGCTAGCTAGCGCAGCTGCGTCTGGTGGTAGACGTAACTACCCTGTGATTCCCCTGGAAGGGCTACCGCCATTAGTTCGGTAAATATCAGTCCTCGGGACGTAAGTCTGGTAAGCGCTGCCACCACGCCAGTAATGAGAGACGACATCAATGAATCACACAACGCAGACGGAAACGTGCGGCAGCAGCCATTTAGTTAAAACCGGAAGAACAACCGAGACTGCAACGCAGGCAGACCGGAAGGGAGGCGTGGTAACTATAGCAACCACAACCACTACTGGCGCTGGACCTCCCTGCACTGACAGTACATACACTGATGCCTCATCTGATGAGCTGTTGGGCTCGGCGGTGGTTTGGCTTGGTTCCACACTGTGTACAGACCGTCTCTTTCTGAATGTGGGCATTGGCTTTTTGGTTACTTGCCTTGGGTTTCTGTCAGCTCCCTTACTTCTGCAAGCGCGTTCCAGGCGCCCCTTTTTTCTACACTTCCTGCAATCCACATCCAACTTACTCCAACAATCAGCTGCAAAATGTCCTGTTTTGTCGCATCGGTAACATTTATCATGAGCCCCCTTGTGCTCGGTGGGGACCCGGTGTAGTTTACCATTTGCACTGAGGTGCTGAGCCTCCCTGGCAGCTAGCTCCATTGACACAGCAAACTCGACAGCTTTATCCAATGCGAGTGAACCTTCAGTTAGCAGACGTTTCTGAGTAGCCTCACTCCTCAGCCCGCACACGAGCCTGTCTCAAATGGTGTCATTCAGCACATCATTGAATTCACCTTGCTCTGCTAGCCTCCTCAGTGCAGCCACAAACACTGTTACACTCTCCCCTTCCTCTTGGTTGCTTTTATGGAAACGAAAACGTTCTGCATTTACCAGTGGCTCGGGTGAGAAATGGGCCGTCAACGTAGGCACTATGCTAGCGTAGCTTCTGGTCCCAGGCTTGGCTGGCTGGACCAGGCAACGCAGCATTACGGCCCCATTACACTCAAGACCGTTGGCACAATCTTCTCATCTGCAATCCCATTTGCTAGAGCAAAGTGTAAACTACTAATAACACACGTTAGCCCCTAGCTAACGGGTCTGAGCCTTTAGCCGAGCGGTTAGTGATGTCACCTTGTGGCGCAGTACATCCCGTATCGAATCCCGCACCGGGCAAGAAAATAACCGGTTACAAAAGTATTCAAAACGTTCTGTGTAGCAGCGCCACTGCTCAGTATTGTCATCAAAGGGGCCAATGCTCCCACTCATCACCGCCATTTTCCCCTCGTTCGCCGCTTTTTTCACAGGTATCTTACCTCTGCCGACTCTGCAGCCTCTGACGGTGAAGCTAACTTGCTAACCTGCTAGCTTCCAGCTTTCACAGCAACAGCCCGGCTCAGAATCTTCAAAACCAGCGGAGAAACACACGCGGATGTCGAACAAGATCCTCGTCGCCACTTTGTTGTGTCTTCCGTAGAGTATTGCCCAACTTATACTGCCAGATTTACAACATAAATCAGTGGGGAGACGGATTCGCCGTCATGACAGCCGGTGCTTTCATTATATAACCACTGTCACATGACACTCCAAGTCACCCGTAATATCAACACCCTGGTCCGCCTATAGGTGGCAGCAACGGACCAGGTATAATCACAATATATAACAAATCCCCCTGGGGAAATTCAATTACTGCAAATTAACCCATCCTAGATGTGATCTGTGTAGCTAGGAGCAGTGGGCTGCCGCCTTCATGCTGCGCCCAGGGACCAACTCCAGTTCTTTTCCCATTGCCTTGCTCAGGGGCACAGGCAGGAGTATTAAACCTAACATGCATGTCTTTTTTGATGGTGGGGGAAACCGTAGCACCCGGAGAAAACCCACCACAGACACGGGGAGAACATGCAAACTCCACACAGAGGACGGCCTGGGATGATCCCCAAGGTTGGACTACCCCGGGGTTCGAACCCAGGACCTCCTTACCGTGAGACGACAGCGCTAACCACTGCACCACCAGTTACAATGGTGTGCTGACTGTGAAGTATCAGCTAAGCAACAGTCGCACAGGCGGTAACTTAAAGAGGCATGAATTACATACTGAAGACCCTGCTATTGCTGCCATCTAGCAGTTGAAATGTTAACTTGCTGCTAGCTCTGTCCCCACCCACAGTTGTGATGAAACGGTACTTAGTGCATCGCTGCATCGCCGTAAAAATTTCAACTGCTAGATGGCAGCAAAAGCAGGATATTCAGTCTGTGTTTAATGACCCTTTAACAAGTGATGGTGCAAATTTTCCATGGTCCCAGCATGGTGGCCCCTTTGTCTATAGTGACAAGTAAAATCCAAGTTTTACACAAAAACTTTCTTTCATTGCTCATTTAGATTTTTATGTTTGACCAATGTCCCCTGTAATGGAGGTCCTTTAAAGCGGCACAGTGGCATGGTGGTGCAGTGGTTAACGCTGTTGCCTCACAGCAAGAAGGTCCTGCTTTGAACCCCGGGGTTGTCTAACCTTGGGGGTTATCCCAGGTCGTCCTCTGTGTGGAGTTTGTATGTTCTCCCCGTGTCTGCGGTGAGTTTTCTTCGGGTGCTCCGGTTTCCCCCACCAACAAAAGGACATGCATGTTAGGGTTAATATTACTATCTGTGCCCCTGAGCAAGGCATGGCAAGACGAACTGGAGTTGGTCCACGGCGGCTGCCCACTGGGATGGGTTAAATGCAGAGTGTAATTTCCCTACGGAGATAAATAAAGTATTGTAAAAAAAAAGCCTCTGAGGTGCATACATGTGCGTGTGCGTGCACACACGCATGTAGAGTGTGGCTGCAACCAAATGCAGCTTGGTGTCAAAAGAAGCAAAGGATCCTTCACAGTCTTCAGTGTCTGAGTATGTGGTTGTAAAAGAGGGCATTAAGAAAGGAAGTTGTTTCTTCTGGCGCTCTGTGGTACCCTGGGCGACTCTAGTTACTCTTACTAGGCAACTCTAGTTTCTATTACCAGCTATCTGCGCACAGCATACTGGTCTACTCCTGATGCTGCTTTGTGTAATATATCAAGTTTGTGTAAAATGTCGAGCATTTGTGAGAAATATTTAGTGACTTGACCAAAAGACAGTATACAAAAACACTGCGTCTTGAAAGTCGAATATCATTAGTATGAGTGGAAATTGACATTTTTGGGGTAGTGTGAGCTTTTTAACAGCAGAAACCGCAAGAAACAGCAGCAGAAACTGCAGGAAACATCAGCAGAAACTGCAGGAAACAGCAGCAGAAACCGCAGGAAACGGCAGCAGAAACCGCAGGAAATGGCAGCAGAAACCGCAGGAAACAGCAGCAGAAACCGCAGGAAACGGCAGCAGAAACCGCAGGAAACGGCAGCAGAAACCGCAGGAAACGGCAGCAGAAACCGCAGGAAACAGCAGCAGAAACCGCAGGAAACATCAGCAGAAACCGCAGGAAACGGCAGCAGCAACCACAGGAAACGGCAGCAGAAACCGCAGGAAACGGCAGCAGAAACCGCAGGAAACAGCAGCAGAAACCGCAGGAAACAGCAGCAGCAACCACAGGAAACATCAGCAGCAACCGCAGGAAACAGCAGCAGAAACTGCAGGAAACATCAGCAGAAACTGCAGGAAACATCAGCAGAAACCGCAGGAAACAGCAGCAGAAACCACAGGAAACATCAGCAGAAACCGCAGGAAACAGCAGCAGCAGCCACAGGAAACATCAGCAGAAACCGCAGGAAACAGCAGCAGCAACCACAGGAAACATCAGCAGAAACCGCAGGAAACGGCAGCAGCAACCACAGGAAACGGCAGCAGAAACCGCAGGAAACGGCATCAGAAACCGCAGGAAACAGCAGCAGCAACCACAGGAAACATCAGCAGCAACCGCAGGAAACAGCAGCAGAAACTGCAGGAAACATCAGCAGAAACTGCAGGAAACATCAGCAGCAACCACAGGAAACTTCAGCAGAAACTGCAGGAAACAGCAGCAGAAACCACAGGAAACATCAGCAGAAAGCTGCTCAGTCGTGTCGAACACGGATGGGGATAATCTGAGTTTGTTTGTGATATATGAAGAGAAAACTCCACACGTGTTACCTTTAAAGTCATGTTGGACTCCATCACATCCATAACTTGTTCCTTCAGCCAGATTCATTTTAGAATCAGGATCAGAATCAGAATACTTTATTTATCCCCGAGGGGAAATTGTGTTCTATCGCAGACACACATGCTCTAATAACTAAAAACTAACAAGATACAAGATAAGAAAATAGAGACAAACAAATAGAAATACAGATAAAATAACAAATAGAAATAAGAACAAATATATATCAACAAGCACGGTGCACTTAACACCCTATCTATACTGCATCACGGGAGCACACAGCCAGCAGCATAAACAAAACCCGACAGGCCAGTCCACTGACGTCCTGTGGGGCTCTGTGGTGCTTTTCAGCAGAATGAGTCTATTACTAAAAGTACTCCTGTGCCCAACCAGCACATCATGGAGTGGGTGGGAGACATTGTCCATGATGGCACATAATTTCCTCCTCTCAGAAACCGTCGCCAGAGAATCCAGTTCCACCCCCATAACGTCACCGGCTTTGCAGATCAGTTTATTCAGCCTGTTTGCATCTGCTACCCTCAACCTGCTGCACCAACACACCACAGCAAACAGGAGAGCACTGCCACCACAGACTCACACCACATCCTGAGCATCGTCTGGCAGATGTTGAAGGACCTCAGAATCCTCAGAAAGTAGAGACGGCTCTGTCTCTTCTTGTAGAGGGCATCAGTGTTCTTAGCCCAGTCCAGTTTATTGTCTGTATACACCCCCAGGTACTTGTACTATTCCACAGTGTCCACACTGACCCCCTGGATGGAAACAGGAGTCACTGGTGTCATGTCCCTCCTCAGGTCAACAACCACCTCCTTTGTGTTAGTCACGTCGAGCTGCAGATTGTTCTGCTCACACCATGTGACAAAGTTTCCCACCACAGCCCTGTACTCAGCCTCCTCACCTTTACTGATGCATCCACTATAGCAGAGTCATCAGAGAACCTCTGAAGATGGCAGGACTCTGTGTGGTAGTTGAAGTCCGTGGTGTAGAGGGTGAAAAGGAAGGGAGACAGAACTGTCCCCTGTGGAGTCCCAGTGTTGCGGACCACTCTGTCTGACACACAGTGTTGCAAGCGCACATACTGTGGTCTACCAGTAAGGTAGTCAACAACCCAGGACACAAGGGGGGCATCTACCTGCATTGCTGTCAGCTTCTCACCCAGTAGAGCTGGTCGGATGGTGTTGAAGGCACTGGAAAAGTCAAACAACATGACTCTCGCAGTGCTTGCTGGCTTATCCAGGTGGGCGTAGGTACGGTTAAGCAGGGAAATGATGGCATCCTCAACTCCCAGTCGGGGTTGGTAGGTGAACTGGAGGAAGTCTAAGTGTGGCTTGACCGTGGGCCGAAGCTGCTCCAGGATGAGTCTTTCCAGAGTCTTCATGATGTGGGAGGTCAATGCTACCAGTCTGTAGTCCTTGGAGTCCCTGGGATGTGGCGTTTTATGCACAGGAAGGAGGCAGGACGTCTTCCACAGTACGGGGACCCTTTGAAGTCTAAGGTTCATGTTGAAGACAAGGTGAAGCACTCCAAATAACTCCACACATTTCCATTCATTCTTACTGACAGTAACCAGTTGTTTTAATTGGTGACCAAGATTTGAGACAATACGACAAACAATGCCAAGGATTCCATACAACAACACAAAAAGAAGAAAGTTAAGATCGAGTTCAAAATAAGACATAAAAAGTCCTGAAAGGATGCTGTACAAAACAGCAAGTGTCCAGATTCTGTTGAAGTCAGTTTATTTGTTCATTTGAGGTTTTATTCATGCGTCCATGTAAGTGTCTGGGAAGGGGCTCTTTATTTAAGTCTTCACAACACCACATTAAACACGTGGCTCTGCAGGCCTGAATTATGTAAATACCTGCAACAGGTTGGTGTTATTTACATACTTCAGGCCTGCAAAGTGTTGATGTTCTGATGGGAGAAATCCTGGCCAGGTCAAAAATTGGGAAGTGTTTTTTAAAACTGACCAGAGATGCAGCTGACTTGTAGTACATTAAGTCAGTACTGCTGACTTTTCATCCATCCATCCATCCATCCATCCATCCATCCATCCATCCATTATCCAAACCACTTATCCTGCTTTCAGGGTCACGGAGATGCTGGACCCTATCCCAGCAGTCATTGGATGGCAGGCGGGGAGACACCCTGGAAAGACCGCCAGGCCATCACAAGGCCAACACACACACACACACACATTCACACCTAGGGACAATGTAGTACGGCTGATCCACCTGACCTACAGGTCTTTGGACTGTGGGAGGAAACCGGAGCCCCCGGAGGAAACCCACACAGACACGGGGAGAACATGCAAACTCCACACAGAGGACAATTACTGACCTTTCAAGGTCAATTAACACGACCCGTAGTTTTTCCTTTAAATGATCGCCAATGACACAGAATCACGCAGAAAAAAAACAACCTTTCGAAATAGTTTCCTATCCATTTTATTACATTTTTGAGATGTCTGTGGGGTAGTGGTATGCACTTCTCGTCCTTGTACTGGACCTATGATCTGTGATAATCTATGATTTGTGATGATCTATGATGTGATGATCTATGATGTGATCTATGATGTGATGATCTATGATGTATGATGATCTATGATGTGATGATCTATGATGTGATGATGTATGATTTGTGATGAGCTATGATGTGATGATCTATGTGATGATCTATGATATGTGATGATCTATGATGTGTGATGTGATGATCTATGATGTGTGATGTGATGATCTATTATGTGTGATCTATGATGTGTGATGATCTATGATGTGTGATGTGATGATCTATGATGTGTGATGTGATGATCTATGATGTGGGATGATCTATGATGTGATGATGTATGATTTGTGATGATCTATGATGTGATGATCTATGTGATGATCTATGATGTGATGATCTATGATGTGTGATGATCTGTGATGTGTGATGATCTATGATGTGTGATGTGATGATCTATGATGTGTGATGTGATGAGCTATGATGTGGGATGATCTATGATGTGATGATGTATGATTTGTGATGATCTATGATGTGATGATCTATGATGTGATGATCTATGATGTGTGATGATCTGTGATGTGTGATTATCTATGATCTATGATTCAGAGCAGCCATTGGTTTCAATTTATTTAATATGGTAAATGTTTGATTTCTCGAGCAAGTTTCAGTTCTTTGAAAACTAATGTTCATAGTGAACATAAAGGGAACGCTGTGCATTGAAAATGGTCAAGGCTAATGACGTAATGATATGATGATATACGCCATTTGTAGTAAACGAGCTAAACTTGCAGACACATTGGTAGACACCATATGGATTAAACCCACAGTGTTATTTTAACAGTTTATTCACATTCTATTTTAATAAATGAAAAGTAATTTGGTATTCCCACAAAACATCATAACAGACGGCATGTGAGAGAGATGACTGGATCTCAGTGAGCAGGCTGGAATTCCCTACTCCAAGTACCTAAATATACTATATTCAAATATACTATCCTCTGTTTAAATACACTATACTACTATATTCAAATATGCCTGCCTATTACTCTGTCAATACTTGACTGTTCATCCATGAGCAGGTCCATGCTGATCATGTCCAGTCCAGGCCCTGGCCACACACATAAAACCAGAGACCATTTGCTCACATTTAAGACTGGAAAAATCATGTACTAAAGAGTTCAACAGAAATGTAGAAATACGAGATGCTGTTGTGCAACAGCGTGTGAAGAAAGCAGAGATGTAAATCTCAGTGTGTGGTCCGAACAGCTACAGCAGGGATGAAGAGCAGAAGTGAGAGGTCCGAACAGCTACGGCAGGGATGAAGAGCAGAAGTGAGAGGTCCAGACAGCTATGGCAGGGATGAAGAGCAGAAGTCAGAGGTCCAGACAGCTACAGTAGGGATGAAGAGCAGAAGTGAGAGGTCCAGACAGCTACAGCAGGGATGAAGAGCAGAAGTGAGAGGTCCAGACAGCTACAGTAGGGATGAAGAGCAGAAGTGAGAGGTCCAGACAGCTACAGTAGGGATGAAGAGCAGAAGTGAGAGGTCCAGACAGCTACAGTAGGGATGAAGAGCAGAAGTCAGAGGTCCAGACAGCTACAGTAGGGATGAAGAGCAGAAGTGAGAGGTCCAGACAGCTACAGCAGGGATGAAGAGCAGAAGTCAGAGGTCCAGACAGCTACAGCAGGGATGAAGAGCAGAAGTGAGAGGTCCAGACAGCTACGGCAGGGATGAAGAGCAGAAGTGAGAGGTCCGGACAGCTATGGCAGGGATGAAGAGCAGAAGTCAGAGGTCCAGACAGCTACAGCAGGGATGAAGAGCAGAGGTGAGAGGTCCAGACAGCTACGGCAGGGATGAAGAGCAGAAGTGAGAGGTCCAGACAGCTACGGCAGGGATGAAGAGCAGAAGTGAGAGGTCCAGACAGCTACGGTAGGGATGAAGAGCAGAAGTGAGAGGTCCAGACAGCTACAGCAGGGATGAAGAGCAGAAGTGAGAGGTCCAGACAGCTACAGCAGGGATGAAGAGCAGAAGTGAGAGGTCCAGACAGCTACAGCAGGGATGAAGAGCAGAAGTGAGAGGTCCAGACAGCTACAGCAGGGATGAAGAGCAGAAGTGAGAGGTCCGGACAGCTACAGCAGGGATGAAGAGCAGAAGTGAGAGGTCCAGACAGCTACGGTAGGGATGAAGAGCAGAAGTGAGAGGTCCAGACAGCTACAGCAGGGATGAAGAGCAGAAGTGAGAGGTCCAGACAGCTACAGCAGGGATGAAGAGCAGAAGTGTGAGGTCCAGACAGCTACAGCAGGGATGAAGAGCAGAAGTGAGAGGTCCAGACAGCTACAGCAGGGATGAAGAGCAGAAGTGAGAGGTCCAGACAGCTGCAGCAGGGATGAAGAGCAGAAGAAGTTCAATCCAGTTTAAGGCAAACATGAAGTGGACTCAGTGTCAAGTGAAATACTGACTGTTCACTTTGTTTGTTGTACAGAAGGGTCCTGTATTACACACGACTCATCACAAACTCTACATCTGCCTTCCTGCTGGCCAGTAGCAAGATTAAATAAAGCAAAGCAGATGTCTTCAAGTCTTCTTTTGGTCGAGTAGATGGAAACAGCTCACAGTCTTATTGGTTGTTTGCATTTTCAAGATGGCAGCTGATTGGTCCTTGGTCTGCTGCGTCTGACCAGAAGCCCGGGTTCTGCTGGTACCACTCAACTGCAGAACACACAATCACAGCTGAATAAAGACAGGAGTCCATCTTTTACATGTTTTCATCTGTGACACTTTTACTGTGGCTACAGTTCATTCACTGTGTCGCATACTTTCTATCACAGTTATTTTGGTACCTAACAATTTTTCTCTCCAATTGTACTTGGCCAATTACCTCACTCTTCCGAGCCATCGCGGTCGCTGCTCCACCCCCTCTGCTGATCTGGGGAGGGCTGCAGACTACCACATGCCTCCTCCCATACATGTGGAGTCACCAGCCGCTTCTTTTCACCTGACAGTGAGGAGTTTCACCAGGGGGATGCAGCGCATGGGAGGATCACGCTATTCCCCCCAGTTACCCCTCCCCTCTGAACAGGCGCCCCAAATGACCGGAGCAGGCGCTAGTGTAGTGACCAGGACACATACCCACATCCCACTTCCCACCTGCAGACACGGCCAATTGTGTCTGTAGGGACGCCCGACCAAGGCGGAGGTAACGCAGGAATTCGAACCAGCAAGCCCCGTTTTGGTAGGAAACAGAATAGACCGTTATGCTACCCGGATGCCCTGGTACCTACCAATTAATGTCTGTATTTATATGACCTACTAGAAGAACCCCGCTACAATGTAGCGGTTTGGTTATCCACCCGTCTAAATCTCCCTCCTCTTCATCCTGCCAGCTAACCGCCTTCCCCCTGCCCCTAAACCCCCCCCCACTCCAACTCCCTCCTCCCAAATGCTCAGAATCATCTGAAATGCCGAGAAAAGTGGTTTTTAGCCATTTTTAGAAAATGCTTATTTTGCATAATTATGCATAATTATGCATAATTATTTTAATGTTCTTCTATTTTTCTGGTCCTCTCTGGAACAATACCTACCACCTCCAAAAAAAAGTAGGATCATAAGTGCATTTTTTATTGTTCCAGAGAGGACCAGAAAAACAGCAGAACATTAAAATAATTATAATAATTATGCATAATTATGCATTTTATAAAAATGGCTAAAAACCACTTTTCTCGGCATTTCAGATGATTCTGAGCATTTGGGGGGAGGGAGTTGGAGTGGGGGGGGGGTTTAGGGGCAGGGGGAAGGCGGTTAGCTGGCAGGACGAAGAGGAGGGAGATTTAGACGGGTGGATAACCAAACCGCTACATTGTAGCGGGGTTCTTCTAGTATATATATATGAGGGTATTATATGTGAGAATGTATCATATGTGAGGGTATTATATGTGAGAATGTATTATATGTGAGAATATATCATATGTGAGGTTACTGAGGGTATTATATGTGAGAATATATTATAAATGAGGGTATTATATGTGAGAAAACACCAAATGGTAAAATATCAAGTGCTACAGCATGAGTAAGACAAACTAAAACAATAGCTAACCAACCTGATATCCTGTCAAGCAAAGATGTAGCAGGCATTTGATTAAGAAAAGGGAGAATTACAGTCAACTGTAGTAATTCTAGTCCATTTTTTCCAAATTAATTCTGGTTTATATTATTGATTAAAAGTAGTCATTATCAAGCTAACTTTGAGAAGGTCTACTGTTTGCTGTTTGATCCAGACTTAGTAGTTGAAAAAGCTAAATGTGTCCTCATTTACTGTCAACCGGCTAAGTGTCCCGTCTGCTGTGTGAGCATCAGCCTGTGGCTCTGAATCAACTCTTCATGTTCCTGTGTTTTACACTAGACGGTTATATGAACTGTGTACCAGTTTGTCTGATGCCTTCTGCCCACGGCACCTCAGGTCTCCATCCCAGCTTCTGCAGCTTCTCGGAGCTGATGGGGTAGCACAGGTCCACCTGCGGCCTGAAAGATGGAGGTGAATGACTGACTTGAGTATTCAGGGTCAAGAACACTTGGCGGTTAGATTCTGACTTGCACACAAGTGGGTTTGTGAAGGAAATCAACGTTCTTCTGAAGCTTCACATAGTTTCCAAGCTAAAATAAAGCAGTCCTGGCAGTGGTGAGATGTTCAAACACACCTGCTCTTGGTGGTCTTAGATCCATATCAGTCCTTCATGGCTGCTTTTTAATATTTTGAGTTAAACTACCTTGAGACTTTATTGTTTTGACATGAAAACACTCCTTTCTCAGCCTCATTATGCCTTCCTCTCAGTGCAGTAGGTGAGGTCTATATATCTGGCCGTTTTTGAATTTGGACAATTCAGGCAAGTAAGAAACAAAATATATTATATTGTGGGAGTGCAGGAATGAGGAGACGGAGAGGTCGAGTCGAGTCATTTCCGTTTACTCACCACACAAAACGACACCGATACAGCACAATCTCTCCTGGCAACCAGCTAACCAACCGCTAGGCTGCTGCAAACATGGCTCCCCCCGGAAACCCTAAGTAGTGCCTACGTCAGCACTCTGAATGTCTGCCTTAAAGGAGCAGCAGCCCCTGGTGAATCTACCCTGATTTGTGTATCACCCCCCCCCCCAGAATTCACCATCACGAAAAAATGCAACACATCAGTACTCAGCAAAACACAAACAGCCAACAGGTGAACAGTCCTCAGTAAAACAGTCAACGTCTCGGGGGGCGGACCAGGCGGCCAAAACGCCTCGCTGAATGGGTATGGGGGTGGGGGCAGGGGCAGGGTACAGAGAAGGGGGGTGTCCAAGCTGCGAGGGCAGGGCCAGTTCGACCAGCCCACCCAGGTCCAAATGGGCAGGCTTGAGATGGTCCACCGAGACCCGCTCCGGCTTGCCCCCCATGTCCACCACAAAGTTCTTAGGCCCCGCTTCCAGGACGCGGAAGGGCCCGTCGTAGGGGGGCTGCAGGGGGGTATGGTGGTTGTTGTGGCGGATGAAGATGTACCTGCCCGACAGCAGATCCTTGGGGACGTAGGACTGAGGGAGGCAGTGGTGAGATGTAGGGATCGGCGTGAAAGCGTTGGCACTGTCCCGGGCCACAGCCCGATGAGAAGCTGCTGACCAGGGAGCCACGGCATCCGGGAGAAACTCACCCGGGATACGCAGCGGCTGGCCGTAAACCAGCTCGGCAGACGAGGTCTGGAGGTCTTCCTTATGGGCAGAGCGAAGGCCGAGCATGACCCACGGGAGGTGATCGACCCAGTTGCTGTCCATGAGGCTGGCACGAAGAGCGCCCTTCATAGACCGATGAAACCGCTCACAAAGTCCGTTGCCCTGTGGGTTGTACGCCATGGTGTGGTGGAGCCTCACCCCCAGCCCCTCCGCGACTGCAGTCCAGAGCTCTGACGTGAACTGTGGGCCCCTGTCAGAAGTGAGGTCAGGCGGCGTGCCAAAACGAGCCACCCTGGACCCGATGAACGCCCGGGACACCTCAGTAGACGTGGTCGATGACAGGGGAACAGCTTCCGGCTACCTGGTGGTCCTGTCCACCGTGGTGAGAAGGTGAGTGAACCCGTGGGAGGGGGGCAGGGGGCCCAACAGGTCCACATTCACATGGTCAAAACGCCTTTCGGGCACCAGGAATGGTGCCAAGGGGGCTTTGGTATGAAGGTGTACCTTGGAACGCTGGCACGCCACGCAGGCCTTGACGTCCTTCCTGAGGCCGGGCCAGACGAACTTGGCCCCCACCAGCTTAGTGGACGCCTTCACACCCGGGTGGAAAAGGCCATGGATAACGTCAAAAACACGGCGCCGCCAGACGGTGGGCGGTGTGGTGAGGTCAGGGAACTCTGCCAGCAGTCGTTGATACGTGTCTCCGGGGGCGAGCATGTTTGACAGACCGAGCGTCCCTGCTCCTCCCAGTGTGCACGGGTATGTAGTGAAAGAGACAGCATCGATCAAGCGACAGTTCGTAACCTCCACCAGCAGCCTGAAGGCGCACAGGAAGTCTGCATCCAGGAGGGGAACCGACACCGCGGCCATAACGAAGTCCCAGCCGAAACGCTGCCCGCCAAGATGTTTAGATCTTCTGATGAAGGCCATTTGGGTTGAAATGTTACGCTTTTAATACAGTAAGTGTATTTTTTTACATGATAGAGGGAATGTTGCACCTCTGTGGCTTCTTCTATTCAAGATGTTTAAACATGAAGCCCACTGAGCAGCTTGCATGGACTTGCTGAGGCTTGTGCATCAGGTCTGGCTGTGGTCTCATTACAAGCTCACCTTTTTTACAGTTACGATGCTCAGGCCAGGTGAGCTATAATACTTCAAACCTGCTCAGATCAGGGATTTTATTTTAGTATTCCATAAAAAAAGTATTTTTGATATAAAATGTCTTACAATCGAGTGTTTCACTGTACTGTCAGAATGAAAACATGCTCTTAACATCTTAAGACGTTATGAGCAGTGTGGAGATCAGGTGTTCAGAGACGAGTGTCTCTTCAGACCAAGTCAACACACCAGAGACTGCTTGAACTGAATAAAACCATAGAGAATGAAAAGAGAGCAGTGGCATCTGGGTTGACCCACCTGTCAGGCACAAATTCAAGCCAGTCATTCAGTTCACAGTCAGGCACGTTCTTCATCTGTAACACACAACGCATTTTCATGACAAGGTTTCAAAGTGCTAAACTTCAACATGCCAGTTCTTCACGTCGAAGAATTCTCTCACAAATTCATTTTCATGACATAAGAGAAAATTCTGGATGTCAAAAATATAAATGGGATGACTTCATGTGGAATGAATTTATAAACTTTCAGTAGAAAAAAAAAATTCTGCCTAATGTGTTTAGTGTACCCCCTCATTTTTGTTATGCATCCAGAAGATATTGTGAAGCAATTCATTTCTTATGGAAAATGTGTATTTTTCTGTTGGTGAAGTGTGAGGCACGTGCTTCATCACAGGCATCCTAAACAACACAGTCCAACATTACCATCTTGATGAGCTCCTTGGCAAGCTCCATGATGGAGATCTCACAGCTGGTCCCCACATTATATATTTCTCCCACAACTCCCTTTTCCAAAAGCATCAGAAAGGCTTCAATGACATCATCAATGAACAGGAAGTGGCGGGATTTAGGGATGGTTCCCTGGATGGTGCTGTGTCAGAGAGCAGTACAGGACAAACCAAGGTTTAATGTCACAATTTATATCTTTCTGGTCACATTATCCGAGGACAACATGATGTGTGGAATGCAGTGAAGGGAACAAGAAAATGTGTGTGGCGACACCTGAGCCACCACGGCCACTCAGATCAAGGAATGTGCTGATGACTCAAACATGGCTAGCTCTAATCAATGAGCTAGACGGGAAAATTAAAGAACATGGAAAGTGAAAGGGGGGGTGCGCGCTAGTGCGCAGTGGATGGAGTGAGGCGTGCTTTTGGGAGCTCCTCTCCATTTGTCTTTTATTTGCTTAAACCTACCGTCTTTCTGTCAAGTTTGCTCTCGAAACTCATCACAACTTGTTTGCCCATCTTTGTGTGACCCAGACTTGCATAAAAAGCTTGAAAATGCCGAAAAAAATCTGAAATCGGACAATCATCAAGCAACATGGCTGACGCGGGTGGAGGGGATAATGGCGGCTGCTCCCTGTCAACAGGTACAATGTTGAAAGAGATGTCGGATGCTATTCTGAAAACCATTAACGACCGGTTTGATCAGTTTGAAACAAAATTCATGTCTCTTCAGTCATCACACACAATACTCTAGCGGCCCGAATGAATTCTATGGACGAGACGGCTTCAGACCATGAATCCCGTCTGACGGCTATGGAGGAAGCCAATATTATGATTACTGGAAATATACATTCGCTCCCTGTCACATTATTGAATAATTACAGTCCAAATATTGATGATCCAAACTTTTTCCGTAAAGTGTTTGATTTAATTCCAGATCTCAGCAACACAAATCTGTTAATGGGAGGCGATTTTAACTGTTACCTTGAGCCATATCTTGATAGGCTCTCCTCCCTCAACCCACCTGCCATTATATCTGTCCAAACATTAAATAACCTAATTAAAACAAGAAACATGGCTGAAATCTGGAGACTACAACACCCAACGGACACAGACTATTCACTTTTCTCTCACGTCCATTAGTCATATACAAGAGTTGATTATTTTCTAGTGGATATCTATCTAACATTGATCATACTAAGTATCACAACATATTAATATCAGATCATAGTCCAGTATCACTAAAATTGAAGCTTGATTTGCCCAAACAAAGTTGTTATTATTGGCGCTTTAACCCATGGTTGCTCACAGACCAAAGGTTTGTTAACTATATGGCAGCACGGTTCAAGGAGTTCCTTGAGACTAATGATACTGGGGAGGTGTCAGATTCCATACTCTGGGAGACCCTCAAAGTAGTAATGAGGGGTTATATAATTTAATTTGAAGCCTCCAAAAAAAGGGAACAGCGTCATCGGTTGGTGGAGATTGAAAATATACTCCCAACTCTTGAACAGTCCTACAGGAACTCTCTTCTACAAGAAGACTATAATAAGATCTTGAAGTTAAAATATGAGTGGAACTGTATTCTCAGTGGAAACATTAGCAAACTCTTATTCAAGCTCAGACAGAGACACTTTAAGTTGGGGGACAAACTGGAGAGGCTGTTGGCCAGACAATTAAAGGGGGCACAGGCGAGCCGTGTAATTCACAAAATGAAATCCAAAACAGGTGATTTGTTAATTAACCATAGAGAAATAAACAACTGATGTAAAGAATTTTATTCAGAATTATACACCGCTAAGTCTCAGGCCACTAGTGCAGACTTTGCCGGCTTCTTCGACTCTCTTAATTTGTCAAAACTGGATGAGTCAGCTAGGTTAGAATTAGATTCAACTTTTTCAGAGAGCGAATTAATAGATGCAATTAAAACGTTTCCCTCTGGTAAAGCGCCAGGCCCAGATGGGTTTGGTTGTGAATTTTACAAGGCATTTCATAAGACACTTGCCCCACTTTTACTCTGGATGATTAATGACTCCATTAAAAATAACAGATTTCCTAAGTCCCTGCATGAGGCAAATATATGTATTTTGTTAAAAAAAGGTAATGAGGAAACGGAACCTGGAAGTTACAGACCCATTGCTCTCCTCAACTTTGATCAAAAGTTGGTTACAAAAGTACTAGCTAACAGATTGGGGAGGCATATTTCATCAATTATACACCCTGACCAAATGGGGTATATCCCAGGTAGATTCTCATTTCGAGATGTACTTAGGCTTCTGAATAATTTATATACCAACCAGGTTGGGGACTCTGGAGCGGCCATCTTGTCCCTCAATGCCAAAAAGGCATTTGATCAGATAGAGTGGCCCTACATGTTTGAAACACTTCAAAGATTTGGGTTTGGGGATTTCTTTATTGCATGGGTCAAAATGCTTTATCTCTGCCATCATCCTCTATCCTCACCAATAGTGACAGATCTGGGCCTTTTGACTTACAATGTGGGGTCAGACAGGGGGATCCTCTATCTCCCTTACTTTTTGACACAGCCCTTGAGCCCCCTGCAATAGGAATTAGGAATCACTCCACTATCAGAGGTATTCAGATAGGAGACCTGGAAAGCCATCTGAGCCTTTATGCTGATGATACATTGATATATCTCACCGACCCAGAAGGCTCTGTTCCTCCTTTGTTAGATTTTGTTAAATCATTCGGCAAACTCTCTGGTTACACAGTTAATTGGGGTAAGAGTGAGTTCATGCCACTATGGGTGTTGTGGTTACACCGTCCCGAGCTGCCTCCCCGACATGTTCAAGCCACTCCCCCAGCTCGGACGTGCCGGAAACATCCAAGCGCTGCGCTATACCAGGGGTTTGCCATCATCCATCAGGCACACCTGCGGCAATCAGGCAGCCCTCTACAAGAAGTCTCCCAGAACGTCTCTCCATGCTTCGACGTACTGAACCCTGCGGTAAAGCTCTGACAATCCCTCCAGCGTTCCTTGCCCTCTTGCAATTCCATTTATTCCCCAGTGTCTAATATTCGTGTCTCTCTTTTTCCTCCCAAGACCCCCCTCCGCGACTTCCACGGCTCCCCGCGTCTCCCTCGCTCCTCACCCCCAGCGACCTTCATGTTTTTCCCCAGATCTCTCCAGCGACCTCCCTCCGTGTCTCTCTACCTGAACCCCTCCTTTCGGACTTGACTTCCTGGATCTCAGACCCGGACTTCCTCGGACAACCCCTCACTCTACGGATTCGGACTTTGGTAGCCAGGCGCATGCACATCGTCTCAACAACCCCCACCTGAGGTTCCCCTGTTATTATCCCTGTGGCAGTGTTGTTTATTTTTCCTGAATTAAAATTGCCCTTTGGGTTATCCCAGTGCTCTGTTGTCTGTCTGTCCTTTGGGTTTCGCTACACTGGCTTCTGGTCTTCATTCGAGACCCTGTAACAGAACGTCGAAGCCAGAATGAGCCAAAACAAACCCGAGGGGCAGGCAGTCGCTCAGGCAGCTATAGCCCCTAAGCCCCAGAACCCTATATCTCTCGAGGCAGTGGTAAAGGACCACAGTACTCAACTCATCCAACTCCTGACGGGGGAACAGAGGGGGTTGATAACCAAGGGAACACTCAAAAGGGGACACACCGGTAGCCGAACTCTCCATGGTGTTGAGCGAGTACTCCACCCAGGGCAGGTACTTGCTCCAGGAGGCGGGGTTGCTGGTGGTAACACAACGCAAAGCCGCCTCCAGGGCTTGATTGGTCCGCTCTGCCTGCCCATTGGTCTGGGGGTGATACCTGGAGGAGAGGCTGACCGTGGCCCCAATCCCCTTACAGAAGGCCTGCCACACCTTAGAAGTGAACTGGGGACCATGGTCAGAGACAATGTCCAGGGGGATCCCATGGAGGCGGACGACATGGGAGACGAGAAGGTCCGCCGTCTCGGCTGGAGAGGGGAGTTTGGTGAGGGCGACAAAGTGGACAGCCTTGGAAAACCAGTCGACAATGGTCAGAATGGTGTCATTGCCTTGGGACACGGGGAGGCCAGTTACAAAGTCCAAGGCAATGTGGGACCAAGGTCCGCCGGGGACAGGAAGGGGGCGCAGGAAACCTGCTGGAGGGCGATGGAGAGCCTTGCTGCGGGCGCAGGTGGTGCAGACAGCCAAAAATTCCCTGGTGTCTGCCTCCATGGTGGGCCACCAGAAGCGCCTGCAGATGAAGGCCACCGTCCGGTGGACCGGGGTGGCAGGCAAAACGGCTGGAGTGGCCCCACTCCAGCACCTCGGGTCCATTGCCTGTGTCCATCTGTCCTTGGGGTTTCGCTACACTGGTCTCTGGTCTTCGTTCGTGATACGTAACAATCGGACAGTATAGATTCAGATTTCCTTAATGTTTTACCATTTAAACTAAAGCATGATCACGTGACATATCTAGGGCTTATAATACCACGAAATCCCAAACTCTTATTTAAACTCAATTATGCCGATTTGCTCACAAAGCTTAAATTGAACATAGAGAAGTGGAGGATTCTGCCATTGTCTATGGTGGTGCATATCAACACAATTAAGATGGTGTCTCTCCCCAGATTTTTGTACTTATTTCAGAATCTGCCAATCTTTCTGATGTCATCATTTTTTAAGAAACTGGACTCTAGTATCTTTCCATTTGTTTGGGTATATAAAGCTCATCGCATAGCTAAAGCACATCTGCAAAAGCCAATAAAGGAGGGAGGCTTAGGCCTTTATTGTTGGGCAGCCAACGCAAGGGCTTTGATTCACTGGCAATAGGGATTCCCAGATAAGACATCTCAGAAAGGAGACAACTTCCCTTGTGGCTAAGCATTGAAACTACATCAGTAAAAACCTCTTCCCTTTGTACTCTACTTTTTTCCAAGACAGAATCCCCTGATAAATTGATTGGTAATAATTTTATTCTAAGAAACTCTCTTAGGATTCTGATCAGATCCGAAGTGTTAACAAACTGCCTAATGTCTCCATATACACTCCTATATGTAATAACCATTCCTTTTTGCCATCTCAGACGGATGGGGCGTTTGCTGTCTGGAGGGACAGGGGTACTGCGACCCTTGGAGATGTATATATAGATAAAAAGTTTGCATCATTTAATCAGTTGAAAACAAAATTTAACATCCCTAACTCCCACTTCTTTCTTTATCTCCAAGTTAGGCATTACGTCAAAGACAAAATTCCAAATTTTGAAAACAGGCTAGAGGGTTATCCATTCTATGACCTCCTGCAGCTTCCTCCGGACTCCAGACATCTGATATATCACTTTGTGTATCTGTTTACCATCTCTGTACCTACTAACCATCTGAAGGAAGCCTGGTCCACTGAGCTGAATCTTGAAGTGTCTGACATTTGGAATGAAGGTTTGACTAGAATCCAAACTTGCTCGATCAACGTCAGATATAAACTGATCCAATTCAAAGTCATCCATAGACTCCACTATTCAAAGACCAAACTACACAAAATTTACCCATCCGTTTCTCCACTGTATGATAGCTGCAAAATTGAAGAAGGTTCTCTCACGCATCTTTTCTGGCTCTGTCCTCACTTATACAAATTTTGGTGTGAAATATTCCAGTGGTTCTCCAGAATCTATGAAAGGGACATTCCTCCTGATCCAGAGCTGGCACTCTTTGGATGCTCAGAGTCTGCTTTAAGTTATACATCTGAGGAACAATTGGCATTGATGGTTGGCATGGTAGCTGCCAAGAAAATGATCCTAACAGAGTGGAAATCACCTACGCCCCCCTGCTTTCAGAAATGGCTCAATGAAATGATCATAATCAAACAGATGGAGAGAATATGCTTCCATAAATCTAAAGCACCCAATAGATTCCTGAACATATGGGGTCCATTTATTGACTATCTAAAAGAAAAATACATTTTAATTATAGTCTGTAGTAATGTAACCTGGTACTCTTTACCTTTTATCTGTACTCTTGTAATACCTGTGTAATTTCTTGAAAACTGCTGTGAACCAAGTTATATTATATACCTATATATGTCTGGCAGCTCTTTCCTTTCTGTTGTTTCTGTTTTTTGTCTGTTAGTTTTTGTTTTATCTTGTGTGCGTCTTGAATATAAAACCGAAAAAACTTAAAATAAAATATTAAATAAATAAACATGGAAAGTGAAAGGGTAGCAGACTCCCTTCCTGTACTTGTTTCAATAGAACCATTCCTCAGCCCAAATCCTGTCTTTCCACTACTCAAATAGGGCTGCTCAGTAGTAGGCCCACAGAAGACTGAGCCAACAGACGACTGGGCCCACAGTGTTCTATGGGCCTAACACTGTGGGCCAACAGACAACTGTGGTTGTTATTCTCAGTAGTGGGCCCATGGAAGACTGTGGTTGCACTGGGTAATATCCAGGTGAGAATGCACAAAGATCTGTAGATGTTGAATAGGATGGTGCTAACCAAATAACAGAGAAAGTGCCAATCTACAAAACCTCCCCTGGATAAACACAAATTTAAAAATCAACTTACCATTTCTTATTCACTTGCAAGAGGGAAAGAAATCTCGGGATAACCTTTAAAAAACAAACAGATATAGACTGCTTAAAAAGTGAAACCCTGAAGGAGGGTTTGAGGAAAAGATACAGCAATGTTGGATGCATAAGAACAAGATAAAATGCCACTACTCAGGAATGTACTGTACCTTCTCAGTGTACTGCCTGGGCCCATAGATATTATTGCTCCTTGTTATGATGGTGGGAAACTTTAAATATAAAAACAGGGCTATTAGGGATGCAATCTCTACAAAATACAACTGTATTTTGACTCTGGAGTAAGCATAACAGGTTATTCAGAAACAGCCCTGGTGTGTGTCTTTGTACCTTATATTTGATCCAGTATGACTTGACCAGGTACTCAGCAGCAGCTTTAGTGGCAGAATACGGGTTGGAAGGTCTTATAGGACTGCTCTCATCAAACACCTATGTGGGACGACACGTAGGTGCATCACCAGTACAGAAATAGTAAGCAATTCCCTGGAAGTAATAACAACACAATGTAACTTTCACAAAAGCCAAGGACATTTGACACTGTAAGATGAGAAGAAACAAGAACATACAAAACATCACAAATCAATACAAATCATTGCAAGTAGACACACAGAACAGCACATAGGGAATGAAAGCGCTAAGGAAGAAAATAACGATGAAAAAAAAAAGCCTGTCTAAAAAGAGTCTTTAGCTTTGGATTTAAAAATCAGAGTTGTTCTGGCATGACACACTGGGATGGAGAGAATTCCAGAGGCCGGCAGCAGATGCACAGAAAGCTCAGTCACCCACAGCATGCAGCATGGTGTGGGAAATTATGCTGAGTCCATAGTCTGAAGAGGGTAGCCTGCAGGCTGGGATGCAGGTGTAGAAAAGTTCAGAAATATACTTAGGAGCCATGTCATGGAGGGACTTGTAGGTGAGGAGGAGACGTTTAAAGAAGATACAGAACTGAAGGTGAGGGTGATGTGCTGCCAGGGTTCTGCATGAGTCAGAACCCTGGCAGCAGAGTTCTGGACATACCGCGGCCTATCCACAGCTTAGCTGGGCAACCTGAATAGGACTCCATTGCAACCGTCTAGGAGACAGGGGACTAAAGTATGAATGAAGGTTTTTGCAACATAATGAGTGATAGCCTAAGTCTGGCATTATTCCTGAGGTGGAAGAAGGAAAATGTATAAAAAAACTTTATGTGTGACTTGAAGAAGAAGGTGGAGTCCAAAATGATGCCCAGATTGCAGAATTCAGAGAAGGGACATATTGAGCAACCATCAATGGACTAAGTTGCTGATCTGAAGCAGAGCTTTAGGTGCCACAATCATAAGAAGAAGAAGGAAAAGAAGAAGGACCTTTAGGTGGTGTCTGGACCCTCTTAAGGTTAGTTTATATCTCAGCAATGTATGACCACCCGATCAATGGCACCACAATGTCACCAATATCCATTGGCCATCTGACTTTGATTTCAGAAGCTATCAGTAATTAAAAGCATAAACACATAAGCAACAACAGAATGAATCACTCAAGCGTACACATAACATTTTTGACTAAAGTATGATTATCCATTATAAATGGATAATAGGATGATGAGAATAAAAACCTTCTAGGTAAAACAAACTTGTGACCTGAGCATGTACCCCAACTTTCTGATCACTGACTTTAAGACAACATTTCAGTATTTTCTATTGTTGATTACTGGATTTCTCTAAAAACTGTGTTTCCATGGAATATTTCATGATTGGATGCTTTTATGAATACTGCTGGTAAGGTTTTGTGTTTTTACTGTACAAACAACATCCACTAAACAGCATCAAGTGGTTCACTTCTCAAACCAGTGGACATGCATGTTTGCATTTGTAATATGGTTTGCTGGGTTAACCCAGCCACTGAGGATGCACAAGCCAGAGCATTCCTAGTGCCGGTCCCAAGCCCGAATAAATGGGGGGGGGGTGAATCAGGAAGGGACTCTGGTGTAAAATCTTTGCCAAATCAAATATGCAGATCATAAATCAGATATCCATACTGGATCGGTTGAGGCCCGGGTTACCAATGACCACCACCCTGTTGGCCAGCAGGGTGCCGGTGGAAACTATGCTACTGTTTGTCAAAGGAGAGGGGGAAAGCATGCCCAGAGGCAGCGAGAGAGGAGGAAGGGTAGGAGTGTGGAGGTGAGTCGGAACTTTGAATGTTGGCACTATGACTGGTAAAGGGAGAGAGCTGGCTGATATGATGGAGAGAAGAAAGGTAGGCATACTGTGTGTGCAAGAGACCAGGTGGAAGGGGAATAAGGCCAGGAGCATCGGAGGAGGGTTCAAACTCTTCTACCATGGTGTAGATGGAAGGAAAAATGGGGTAGGGGTCATTCTGAAGGAAGAGTATGCCAAGAGTGTGCTGGAGGTGGTGAAGAGAGTGTCAGACAGAGTGATGGGTATGAAGCTGGAAATCGAAGGTGTATTGACGAATGTTGTTACCGCATATGCCCCGCAAGTTGGGTGTGAGATGGAAGCAAAAGAACAATTCTGGAGTGAGTTGGATGAAGTGGTGGAGATTGGACCCAAGGAGGAGAGAGTGGTGATTGGAGCAGACTTCAATGGGCATGTTAGCGAAGGAAACAGAGGTGATGAGGAGGGATGGTGTCAGAGAGAGAAATGTGGAAGGACAGATGGCGGTGGATTTTGCAAAAAGGTTAGAAATGGTTGTGGTTAATGCATATATCAACAAGAGGGAGGGTGACATATAAGAGTGGAGGAAAGTGCACGCCTTCTAAGAAGGCATGATCTGAAGAGATTGGAGACTGCAAGGTGGTGACAGGGGAGAACGTAGCTAGGCAGCTTTGGATGGTGGTCTGTAGGATGACTTTGGAGGCCAAGAAGAGAAAGCGAGTAAAGGCAGAGGCAAGAATCAAATGGTGGAAGTTGAAGAAGGAAGACTGTTGTGTGGAGTTCAGGCAGGAGGTAAGACAGGCACTGGGTGGTAGTGAAGAGTTGCCAGATGGTTGGACAACCACTGCAGAAATAGTGAGGGAGACAGCTAGGAAGGTACTTGGTGTGTCATCAGGACAGAGGAAGGAAGACAAGGAGACTTGGTGGTGGAATGAGGAAGTACAGCAAATTATACAGAGGAAAAGGTTGGCAAAGAAGAAGTGGGATAGTAAGAGAGATGAAGAAAGTAGACAGGAGTACAAGGAGAAGCAGCGTAAAGTGAAGACAGAGGGGGCGAAGGCAAAGGAAAGGCGTATGGTGAGTTGTATGAGAGGTTAGACACTAAGGAAGGAGAAAAGGACTTGTACCGATTGGCTAGACAGAGAGACTGAAGTGGGAAGGATGTGCAGCAGGTAAGGGCGATCAAGGATATAAATGGAAATGGGCTGACAAGTGAGGAGAGTGTTAAGAAGGTTTTCAAACACGCAACACAAAATCTGATGTATATGGAGATTTGTTCCCTGAGTTTGATGTGTGGATTTGTTGATCACTTCAGATTATTGCCAGTGGATTATCTGTATTTTATATCCTGCTTGTTTACATGTTCAAAATAAATCATCATTAATTCATTCATTCAAGGTGGAAGGAGTACTTTGAGGAGCTGATGAATGAAGAAAATGAGAGAGAGAGAAGGTTGGATGATGTAGGGATAGTGAATCAGGAAGTTCAGTGGATTAACAAGGAGGAAGTGAGGGCAGCTATGAAGAGGATGAAGAATGGAAAGGCAGTTGGTCCTGATGACATACCTGTGGAGGCATGGAGATGTTTAGGAGAGATGGCAGTGGAGTTTTTAACTAGATTGTTTAACACAATCTTGGAAAGTGAGAGGATGCCTGAGGAGTGGAGAAGAAGCATACTGGTACCGATTTTCAAGAGCAAGGGTGATGTGCAGAACTGTAGCAACTACAGAGGTATAAAGTTGATCAGCCACAGCATGAAGATTTGGGAAAGAGTAATAGAAGCTAGGTTAAGAGGAGAGGTGATGGTCAGCAGCAGCAGTATGGTTTCATGCCACAAAAGAGCACCACAGATGTGATGCTTGCTTTGAGAATGTTGATGGAGAAGTATAGAGGAGGTCAGAAGGAGTTTGCATTGTGTCTTTGTAGATTTAGAGAACGCAGGGTGCTGAGAGAGGAGGTGTGGTATTGTATGAGGAAGTCAGGAGTTGCAGAGAAGTATGTAGGAGTGGTGCAGGATATGTATGAGGGCAGTGTGACAGTGGTGAGGTGTGTGGTTGGAATGACAGATGGGTTCAAGGTGGAGGTGGGATTACATCAAGGATCGGCTCTGAGCCCTTTCTTGTTTGCAGTGGTGATGGACAGGTTGATGGACAAGATCAGGCAGGAGTCTCCATGGACGATGATGTTTGCGGATGACATTGTGATCTGTAGAGAGAGTAGGGTGCAGGTTGAGGAGAGCCTGGAGAGGTGGAGGTATGCACTGGAGAGAAGAGGAATGAAAGTCAGCAGGAGCAAGACGGAATACCTATGTGTGAATGAGAGGGAGGACAGTGGAATGGTGAGGATGCAAGGAGTGGAGGTGGCGAAGGCATATGAGTTTAAATACTTGGGGTCAACTGTCCAAAGTAACGGGGAGTGCAGAAGAGAGGTGAAGAAGAGAGTGCAGGCAGGGTGGAGTGGGTGGAGAAGAGTGTCAGGAGTGATGTGTGACAGAAGGGTACCAGCAAGAGTTAAAGGGAAGGTTTACAAGATGGTTGTGAGACCAGCTATGTTATATGGTTTGGAGACAGTGGCACTGATGAAAAGACAGGAGGAGGGGCTGGAGCTGGCAGAGTTGAAGATTCTAAGGTTTTCGTCATGATTCAAAGACGGCAGGATATTAGAGGGACCGCCCAGGTTGGACAATTTGGAGACAATGCAATGGGATGGATGCTGAAGATGAAGCTGCCATGCAAGAGGAAAAGAGGAAGGCCAAAGAGGAGGTTTATGGATGTAATGAGGGAGGACATGCAAGTGGCTGGTGTGACAAAGGAAGATGCAGAGGACAGGAAGAGATGGAAATGGATGATCTGCTATGGCGATGCCTAACAGGAGCAGCCAAAAGCAGAAGGAGCAGGAGGAAGAAGAAGAGTCCCAAGAACCAGGGGTAAAAGATGGTATTTTTCATCTCATGTTCCTCTTTCTCACGTGAATGGTTTGACCTTTTCCTTTTCTCTTGGCTTGTGGTAAACACCCTGGTCCCCAAGCAGCTGGTCATTAAGTCAATCAAAACTGAGATACCTTGTTTAGACTGCTGCCGTAGACTTCATCAGTGCTAACATAGATGAAGCGTTGTGGGCTATGTCTTGCCCTATGGGCAGCTGTCAGCAGAACCCTTGTCCCATTGACATTGACCTGTTGAAAACTGGATGGACACACAAAGGACGAATCTGGGGAGATGGGGGAGGGGGGATAACAACACAGTAATGAACAACAACTTTTTAGACTTCTTTAAAGTGACCCTGGCCATTATATTCACTTCACAAACTGGGAAATTCAAGTGGGAACTTTTGCTGTCGGTACTAGTTTGCACCATTCAGAGTACTGGAATCTAAAAAACAGATTATTCTTTGCAAAATTCTTTAGAGTCATCATGAATGTATAAATAATGCACTGAGGCTTTGTGGAAACTGAATTATCGCCATACTAGGCACAACAAAATCGTAATAACATTTATAACTGAGATACTCACCAACGTGCGTTTTGGCTGCCAGATGAAAGACGATATCAATTTTGATGGTATTGAAAATGTAGGAAACCAGACGAGAGTTACACACATCACCCTGTTAAACAGAATTGTTTTATTATCCTTTAGTATAGAGGACATATGATTCATGTGACACATGGACACACAACACATCAACCAATGAATCAAACTTTAATTACCTAGAGCATTTCGTACATGAAAATGCAGTGTGATGCGTGTGACACAAGGTGGAAGGGCATGGGTCATAACCAACCAGAATAAAGGAGAACCTAACCTCAGCCCCATTTTCCTATTCACAGAAAGTGGAATCAGTCCAGCTAGAAACAAGGTTTGAGAGAGAAACGTTTCATCACTCATCTAAGCGACCTCTTCAGTCTCAACTGACTGCAGATGTCCCACCCTTATAAACAATACTGACACAAACCAACGACCAGTTTCATATGCAAATTGCCACGAGCATTAACTACAGTTACAATGGCCATGTGTACTATTCACAGAGGATTTGGGAATGTTAGCAATCACAGCATTGTAAGATGGTGACAGATGTCAGATGTATTCTTAGCCCCCCCCCCCCCAGTTCAGGAATGATCATTCCTTCTTCACATAGACGGCCCCTAAGACTCCCCGTTCAAACCAACGTTCCTTCCTATCTTCATCCCTGAAAAAGTGGCCACTGGCCTGTAAATGGTGTAGACTGTGTAGATGGATGTAGACTGTACAGATGGTGTAGAGTGTGTAGATGGGTGTAGCCTATGTAGGCAGTGTAAACTGTGTAGATGGGTGTAGCCTATGTAGGCAGTGTAAACTGTGTAGATGGGTGTAGGCTGTGTAGATGAGGTAGACTATGTCCCTGTTCAGTAGCTGCTCATAGTGCTCTTTCCATCTGTTGGTAACTGACTCATTGTCTTTCAGCAGCATTAGCCCATGTTTGGAGCGAAGGGGGCTAGGCAGCGGTGGCTGGGGCCATATACCGCTCTTGTGGCATCGAAGAAACCTCTGGTATCCCTACAGTCAGCAAGCTGCTGGATCTCCAGAGCCTTCCTTATATATAGTATACACACACACACACACACACACACACACACACACACACACACACACACACACACACACACATATATATATATATATATTAAAACGTAGCACAAAAAGTAAGGGAATGTGTGTTTGGTAGGTTATCTCTTTGGTGTAACGATGCTTCTTGACAGTAAATCCTCTACCAGGCAGCTGATGGTCAGCAGCACCTGGGGTAGCAGAAGCTCAACACAAGAGTCAATAGTAGCAGCAAGATAAGCTGTTTGGCATTGGCAGAGAAGATTTGGCAAAGGTTTCATGGGCGCAACCCACATACTCAGCTCTGCTGCTCATCCCACAAATGCAGGTTCCTTACACATGTGGCGCCATTTAAAAGGGGAGTAAACAGGCTTTCTAACGGTACAAGATTTACTGCCAAGAAGCATTGTTACAACAAAGACATACTCTACCAAACACACGTTTCCTTACTTTTTGTGCTAAGTATATATATATACATATAATCCAATGAGTTAAGTAATGATGACTGCTTATGGCATGAAACAGGCGTGTACTGTCTCATAAAGAATTTACTTGACTCACTGGATTATTTTGCTCCTTATTTGTTGAGCACTTTCCCTACCATTGAGTGTTTCTTTTACCAAAGTTATATATATATATATATATATATATATATATATATATATATATATATATATATATATATATATATATATATATATATATATATATATATATATATATACACTACCGTTCAAAAGTTTGGGATCACCCAAACAATTTCGTGTTTTCCATGAAAAGTCACACTTATTCACCACCATATGTTGTGAAATGAATAGAAAATAGAGTCAAGACATTGACAAGGTTAGAAATAATGATTTGTATTTGAAATAAGATTTTTTTTACATCAAACTTTGCTTTCGTCAAAGAATCCTCCATTTGCAGCAATTACAGCATTGCAGACCTTTGGCATTCTAGCTGTTAATTTGTTGAGGTAATCTGGAGAAATTGCACCCCACGCTTCCAGAAGCAGCTCCCACAAGTTGGATTGGTTGGATGGGCACTTCTTTGAGCAGATTGAGTTTCTGGAGCATCACATTTGTGGGGTCAATTAAACGCTCAAAATGG
>NC_079231.1:25329213-25409213 GCF_029633865.1 Lampris incognitus | reverse complement strand
CCTTTTCTTCATATTCCACACACAGTGTATCCTTTTCTTCATATTCTACACACACTGTATCCTTTTCTTCATATTCTACACACACTGTATCCTTTTCTTCACATTCTGGACACACTGTATCCTTTTCTTCACATTCTACACATACTGTATCCTTTTCTTCATATTCCACACACACTAGCCTTTTCTTCACATTCTACACAAACTGTATCCTTTTCTTCATATTCTACACACACTGTATCCTTTTCTTCACATTCTCCACACACTGTATCCTTTTCTTCATATTCTACACACATTGTATCCTTTTCTTCACATTCTACACACTGTATCCTTTTCTTCACATTCTGGACACACTGTATCTTTTTTTCACATTCTCTACACACTGTATCCTTTTCTTCATATTCCACACAAACTGTATCCTTTTCTTCATATTCCACACACACTGTATCCTTTTCTTCACATTCTACACACACTGTATACTTTTCTTCATATTCTACACACACTGTATCCTTTTCTTCACATTCTACACACACTGTATCCTTTTCTTCATATTCTACACACACTGTATCCTTTTCTTCATATTCTATACACACTGTATCCTTTTCTTCACATTCTACACACACTGTATCCTTTTCTTCACATTCTATACACACTGTATCCTTTTCTTCATATTCCACACACACTGTATCCTTTTCTTCATATTCCACACACACTGTATCCTTTTCTTCACATTCTACACACACTGTATCCTTTTCTTCATATTCTACACACACTGTATCCTTTTCTTCACATTCTACACACACTTTATCCTTTTCTTCATATTCTACACACACTGTATCCTTTTCTTCATATTCTATACACACTGTATCCTTTTTTTCATATTCCACACACACTGTATCCTTTTCTTCATATTCTACACACACTGTATCCTTTTCTTCATATTCTACACACACTGTATCCTTTCCTTTACATTCTACACACACTGTATCCTTTTCTTCATATTCTACACACACTGTAGCCTTTTCTTCATATTCTACACAAACTGTATCCTTTTCTTCACATTCTACACACACTGTATCCTTTTCTTCATATTCTACACACACTGTATCCTTTTCTTCATATTCTACACACACTGTATCCTTTTCTTCATATTCTACACACACTGTATCCTTTTCTTCACATTCTATACACACTGTATCCTTTTCTTCATATTCTACACACACTGTATCCTTTTCTTCATATTCTACACACACTATCCTTTTCTTCATATTCTACACACACTGTATCCTTTTCTTCATATTCTACACACACTGTATCCTTTTCTTCACATTCTATACACACTGTATCCTTTTCTTCATATTCCACACACACTGTACCCTTTTCTTCATATTCTACACACACTGTATCCTTTTCTTCATATTCTACACACACTGTATCCTTTTCTTCACATTCTGGACACACTGTATCCTTTTCTTCACATTCTACACACACTGTATCCTTTTCTTCACATTCTACACACACTGTATCCTTTTCTTCATATTCTACACACACACTAGCCTTTTCTTCACATTCTACACACACTGTATCCTTTTCTTCACATTCTGGACACACTGTATCCTTTTCTTCACATTCTCCACACACTGTATCCTTTTCTTCATATTCTACACACATTGTATCCTTTTCTTTACATTCTACACACTGTATCCTTTTCTTCACATTCTGGACACACTGTATCTTTTTTTCACATTCTCTACACACTGTATCCTTTTCTTCATATTCCACACACACTGTATCCTTTTCTTCATATTCCACACACACTGTATCCTTTTCTTCACATTCTACACACACTGTATACTTTTCTTCATATTCTACACACACTGTATCCTTTTCTTCATATTCTACACACACTGTATACTTTTCTTCACATTCTACACACACTGTATACTTTTCTTCATATTCTACACACACTGTATCCTTTTCTTCACATTCTACACACACTGTATACTTTTCTTCATATTCTACACACACTGTATCCTTTTCTTCACATTCTACACACACTGTATCCTTTTCTTCATATTCTACACACACTGTATCCTTTTCTTCACATTCTATACACACTGTATCCTTTTCTTCATATTCCACACACACTGTATCCTTTTCTTCATATTCCACACACACTGTATCCTTTTCTTCACATTCTACACACACTGTATCCTTTTCTTCATATTCCACACACACTGTACCCTTTTCTTCATATTCTACACACACTGTATCCTTTTCTTCATATTCTACACACACTGTATCCTTTTCTTCACATTCTGGACACACTGTATCCTTTTCTTCACATTCTACACACACTGTATCCTTTTCTTCACATTCTACACACACTGTATCCTTTTCTTCATATTCTACACACACACTAGCCTTTTCTTCACATTCTACACACACTGTATCCTTTTCTTCACATTCTGGACACACTGTATCCTTTTCTTCACATTCTCCACACACTGTATCCTTTTCTTCATATTCTACACACATTGTATCCTTTTCTTTACATTCTACACACTGTATCCTTTTCTTCACATTCTGGACACACTGTATCTTTTTTTCACATTCTCTACACACTGTATCCTTTTCTTCATATTCCACACACACTGTATCCTTTTCTTCATATTCCACACACACTGTATCCTTTTCTTCACATTCTACACACACTGTATACTTTTCTTCATATTCTACACACACTGTATCCTTTTCTTCACATTCTACACACACTGTATACTTTTCTTCATATTCTACACACACTGTATCCTTTTCTTCACATTCTACACACACTGTATCCTTTTCTTCATATTCTACACACACTGTATCCTTTTCTTCACATTCTATACACACTGTATCCTTTTCTTCATATTCCACACACACTGTATCCTTTTCTTCATATTCCACACACACTGTATCCTTTTCTTCACATTCTACACACACTGTATCCTTTTCTTCACATTCTACACACACTTTATCCTTTTCTTCATATTCTACACACACTGTATCCTTTTCTTCATATTCTACACACACTGTATCCTTTTCTTCATATTCTACACACACTGTATCCTTTTTTTCATATTCCACACACACTGTATCCTTTTCTTCATATTCTACACACACTGTATCCTTTTCTTCACATTCTACACACACTGTATCCTTTTCTTCATATTCTACACACACTGTATCCTTTTCTTCACATTCTGGACACACTGTATCCTTTTCTTCACATTCTACACACACTGTATCCTTTTCTTCACATTCTACACACACTGTATCCTTTTCTTCATATTCTACACACACTGTATCCTTTTCTTCATATTCCACACACACTGTATCCTTTTCTTCACATTCTGGACACACTGTATCCTTTTCTTCACATTCTACACACACTGTATCCTTTTCTTCATATTCCACACACACTGTATCCTTTTCTTCATATTCTACACACACTGTATCCTTTTCTTCATATTCCACACACACTGTATCCTTTTCTTCACATTCTACACACACTGTATCCTTTTCTTCATATTCTACACACACTGTATCCTTTTCTTCATATTCCACACACACTGAATCCTTTTCTTCATATTCTACACACACTGTATCCTTTTCTTCATATTCTACACACACTGTATCCTTTTCTTCATATTCCACACACACTAGCCTTTTCTTCATATTCCACACACACTGTATCCGTTTCTTCACATTCTACACACGCTGTATCCTTTTCTTCATATTCCACACACACTGAATCCTTTTCTTCACATTCTACACACACTGTATCCTTTTCTTCATATTCCACACACACTAGCCTTTTCTTCATATTCCACACACATTGTAGCCTTTTCTTCACATTCTGGACACACTGTAGCCTTTTTTTCACATTCTACACACACTGTATCCTTTTCTTCACATTCTGGACACACTGTATCCTTTTTTTCACATTCTATACACACTGTATACTTTTCTTCATATTCCACACACACTGTATCCTTTTCTTCATATTCCACACACACTGTATCCTTTTCTTCACATTCTACACACACTGTATCCTTCTCTTCACATTCTACACACACTGTATCCTTCTCTTCACATTCTACACACACTGTATCCTTTTCTTCACATTCTGGACACACTGTATCCTTTTCTTCACATTCTACACACACTGTATCCTTTTCTTCATATTCCACACACACTGTATCCTTTTCTTCACATTCTACACACACTGTATCCTTTTCTTCATATTCTACACACACTGTATCCTTTTCTTCACATTCTACACACACTAGCCTTTTCTTCATATTCCACACACACTTTATCCTTTTCTTCATATTCTACACACACTGTATCCTTTTCTTCATATTCCACACACACTGTATCCTTTTCTTCATATTCCACACACACTGTATCCTTTTCTTCATATTCCACACACACTGTATCCTTTTCTTCACATTCTACACACACTGTATCCTTTTCTTCATATTCTGGACACACTGTATCCTTTTCTTCACATTCTACACACACTGTATCCTTTTCTTCATATTCTACACACACTGTATCCTTTTCTTCATATTCTACACACACTGTATCCTTTTCTTCACATTCTGGACACACTGTATCCTTTTCTTCACATTCTACACACACTGTATCCTTTTCTTCATATTCCACACACACTGTATCCTTTTCTTCACATTCTACACACACTGTATCCTTTTCTTCATATTCTACACACACTGTATCCTTTTCTTCACATTCTGGACACACTGTATCTTTTTTTCACATTCTCTACACACTGTATCCTTTTCTTCATATTCCACACAAACTGTATCCTTTTCTTCACATTCTACACACACTGTATCCTTTTCTTCATATTCTACACACACTGTATCATTTTCTTCACATTCTACACACACTGTATCCTTTTCTTCATATTCTACACACACTGTATCATTTTCTTCACATTCTACACACACTGTATCCTTTTCTTCATATTCTACACACACTGTATCATTTTCTTCACATTCTACACACACTGTATCCTTTTCTTCATATTCTACACACACTGTATCCTTTTCTTCACATTCTACACACACTGTATCCTTTTCTTCATATTCCACACACACTGTATCCTTTTCTTCACATTCTACACACACTGTATCCTTTTCTTCATATTCTACACACACTGTATCCTTTTCTTCATATTCTACACACACTGTATCCTTTTCTTCATATTCTACACACACTGTATCCTTTTTTTCATATTCCACACACACTGTATCCTTTTCTTCATATTCTACACACACTGTATCCTTTTCTTCATATTCTACACACACTGTATCATTTCCTTTATATTCTACACACACTGTATCCTTTTCTTCATATTCTACACACACTGTAGCCTTTTCTTCATATTCTACACAAACTGTATCCTTTTCTTCACATTCTACACACACTGTATCCTTTTCTTCATATTCTACACACACTGTATCCTTTTCTTCATATTCTACACACACTGTATCCTTTTCTTCATATTCTACACACACTGTATCCTTTTCTTCACATTCTGGACACACTGTATCCTTTTCTTCACATTCTACACACACTGTATCCTTTTCTTCATATTCCACACACACTAGCCTTTTCTTCACATTCTACACACACTGTATCCTTTTCTTCATATTCTACACACACTGTATCCTTTTCTTCACATTCTCCACACACTGTATCCTTTTCTTCATATTCTACACACACTGTATCCTTTTCTTCACATTCTGGACACACTGTATCCTTCTCTTCACATTCTACACACACTGTATCCTTTTCTTCATATTCCACACACACTAGCCTTTTCTTCACATTCTACACAAACTGTATCCTTTTCTTCATATTCTACACACACTGTATCCTTTTCTTCACATTCTCCACACACTGTATCCTTTTCTTCATATTCTACACACATTGTATCCTTTTCTTCACATTCTACACACACTGTATCCTTTTCTTCACATTCTGGACACACTGTATCTTTTTTCCACATTCTCTACACACTGTATCCTTTTCTTCATATTCCACACAAACTGTATCCTTTTCTTCATATTCTACACACACTGTATCCTTTTCTTCATATTCTACACACACTGTATCATTTTCTTCACATTCTACACACACTGTATCCTTTTCTTCATATTCTACACACACTGTATCCTTTTCTTCATATTCCACACACACTGTATCCTTTTCTTCACATTCTACACACACTGTATCCTTTTCTTCATATTCTACACACACTGTATCATTTTCTTCACATTCTACACACACTGTATCCTTTTCTTCATATTCTACACACACTGTATCTTTTTCTTCACATTCTATACACACTGTATCCTTTTCTTCATATTCCACACACACTGTATCCTTTTCTTCATATTCCACACACACTGTATCCTTTTCTTCACATTCTACACACACTGTATCCTTTTCTTCATATTCTACACACACTGTATCCTTTTCTTCACATTCTACACACACTTTATCCTTTTCTTCATATTCTACACACACTGTATCCTTTTCTTCATATTCTACACACACTGTATCCTTTTCTTCATATTCTACACACACTGTATCCTTTTTTTCATATTCCACACACACTGTATCCTTTTCTTCATATTCTACACACACTGTATCCTTTTCTTCATATTCTACACACACTGTATCATTTCCTTTATATTCTACACACACTGTATCCTTTTCTTCATATTCTACACACACTGTAGCCTTTTCTTCATATTCTACACAAACTGTATCCTTTTCTTCACATTCTACACACACTGTATCCTTTTCTTCATATTCTACACACACTGTATCCTTTTCTTCATATTCTACACACACTGTATCCTTTTCTTCATATTCTACACACACTGTATCCTTTTCTTCACATTCTATACACACTGTATCCTTTTCTTCATATTCTACACACACTGTATCCTTTTCTTCATATTCTACACACACTGTATCCTTTTCTTCATATTCTACACACACTGTATCCTTGTCTTCATATTCTACACACACTGTATCCTTTTCTTCACATTCTACACACACTGTATCCTTTTCTTCACATTCTACACACACTGTATCCTTTTCTTCATATTCCACACACACTGTCTCCTTTTCTTCACATTCTACACACACTGTATACTTTTCTTCATATTCTACACACACTGTATCCTTTTCTTCACATTCTACACACACTGTATCCTTTTCTTCATATTCCACACACACTGTATCCTTTTCTTCATATTCCACACACACTGTATCCTTTTCTTCATATTCTACACACACTGTATCCTTTTCTTCACATTCTACACACACTGTATCCTTTTCTTCACATTCTACACACACTGTATCCTTTTCTTCATATTCTACACAAACTGTATCCTTTTCTTCATATTCTACACACACTGTATCCTTTTCTTCACATTCTACACACACTGTATCCTTTTCTTCATATTCCACACACACTGTATCCTTTTCTTCATATTCTACACACACTGTATCCTTTTCTTCACATTCTACACACACTGTATCCTTTTCTTCATATTCTACACATACTGTATCCTTTTCTTCACATTCTGGACACACTGTATCCTTTTCTTCACATTCTACACACACTGTATCCTTTTCTTCATATTCCACACACACTGTATCCTTTTCTTCATATTCCACACACACTGTATCCTTTTCTTCATATTCCACACACACTGTATCCTTTTCTTCACATTCTACACACACTGTATCCTTTTCTTCATATTCTGGACACACTGTATCCTTTTCTTCACATTCTACACACACTGTATCCTTTTCTTCATATTCTACACACACTGTATCCTTTTCTTCATATTCTACACACACTGTATCCTTTTCTTCACATTCTGGACACACTGTATCCTTTTCTTCACATTCTACACACACTGTATCCTTTTCTTCATATTCCACACACACTGTATCCTTTTCTTCACATTCTACACACACTGTATCCTTTTCTTCATATTCTACACACACTGTATCCTTTTCTTCACATTCTGGACACACTGTATCTTTTTTTCACATTCTCTACACACTGTATCCTTTTCTTCATATTCCACACAAACTGTATCCTTTTCTTCACATTCTACACACACTGTATCCTTTTCTTCATATTCTACACACACTGTATCATTTTCTTCACATTCTACACACACTGTATCCTTTTCTTCATATTCTACACACACTGTATCATTTTCTTCACATTCTACACACACTGTATCCTTTTCTTCATATTCTACACACACTGTATCATTTTCTTCACATTCTACACACACTGTATCCTTTTCTTCATATTCTACACACACTGTATCCTTTTCTTCACATTCTATACACACTGTATCCTTTTCTTCATATTCCACACACACTGTATCCTTTTCTTCATATTCCACACACACTGTATCCTTTTCTTCACATTCTACACACACTGTATCCTTTTCTTCATATTCTACACACACTGTATCCTTTTCTTCATATTCTACACACACTGTATCCTTTTCTTCATATTCTACACACACTGTATCCTTTTTTTCATATTCCACACACACTGTATCCTTTTCTTCACATTCTACACACACTGTATCCTTTTCTTCATATTCTACACACACTGTATCCTTTTCTTCACATTCTACACACACTAGCCTTTTCTTCATATTCCACACACACTTTATCCTTTTCTTCATATTCTACACACACTGTATCCTTTTCTTCATATTCCACACACACTGTATCCTTTTCTTCATATTCCACACACACTGTATCCTTTTCTTCATATTCCACACACACTGTATCCTTTTCTTCACATTCTACACACACTGTATCCTTTTCTTCATATTCTGGACACACTGTATCCTTTTCTTCACATTCTACACACACTGTATCCTTTTCTTCATATTCTACACACACTGTATCCTTTTCTTCATATTCTACACACACTGTATCCTTTTCTTCACATTCTGGACACACTGTATCCTTTTCTTCACATTCTACACACACTGTATCCTTTTCTTCATATTCCACACACACTGTATCCTTTTCTTCACATTCTACACACACTGTATCCTTTTCTTCATATTCTACACACACTGTATCCTTTTCTTCACATTCTGGACACACTGTATCTTTTTTTCACATTCTCTACACACTGTATCCTTTTCTTCATATTCCACACAAACTGTATCCTTTTCTTCACATTCTACACACACTGTATCCTTTTCTTCATATTCTACACACACTGTATCATTTTCTTCACATTCTACACACACTGTATCCTTTTCTTCATATTCTACACACACTGTATCATTTTCTTCACATTCTACACACACTGTATCCTTTTCTTCATATTCTACACACACTGTATCATTTTCTTCACATTCTACACACACTGTATCCTTTTCTTCATATTCTACACACACTGTATCCTTTTCTTCACATTCTATACACACTGTATCCTTTTCTTCATATTCCACACACACTGTATCCTTTTCTTCATATTCCACACACACTGTATCCTTTTCTTCACATTCTACACACACTGTATCCTTTTCTTCATATTCTACACACACTGTATCCTTTTCTTCATATTCTACACACACTGTATCCTTTTCTTCATATTCTACACACACTGTATCCTTTTTTTCATATTCCACACACACTGTATCCTTTTCTTCATATTCTACACACACTGTATCCTTTTCTTCATATTCTACACACACTGTATCATTTCCTTTATATTCTACACACACTGTATCCTTTTCTTCATATTCTACACACACTGTATCCTTTTCTTCATATTCCACACACACTGTATCCTTTTCTTCATATTCCACACACACTGTATCCTTTTCTTCATATTCCACACACACTGTATCCTTTTCTTCACATTCTACACACACTGTATCCTTTTCTTCATATTCTGGACACACTGTATCCTTTTCTTCACATTCTACACACACTGTATCCTTTTCTTCATATTCTACACACACTGTATCCTTTTCTTCATATTCTACACACACTGTATCCTTTTCTTCACATTCTGGACACACTGTATCCTTTTCTTCACATTCTACACACACTGTATCCTTTTCTTCATATTCCACACACACTGTATCCTTTTCTTCACATTCTACACACACTGTATCCTTTTCTTCATATTCTACACACACTGTATCCTTTTCTTCACATTCTGGACACACTGTATCTTTTTTTCACATTCTCTACACACTGTATCCTTTTCTTCATATTCCACACAAACTGTATCCTTTTCTTCACATTCTACACACACTGTATCCTTTTCTTCATATTCTACACACACTGTATCATTTTCTTCACATTCTACACACACTGTATCCTTTTCTTCATATTCTACACACACTGTATCATTTTCTTCACATTCTACACACACTGTATCCTTTTCTTCATATTCTACACACACTGTATCATTTTCTTCACATTCTACACACACTGTATCCTTTTCTTCATATTCTACACACACTGTATCCTTTTCTTCACATTCTATACACACTGTATCCTTTTCTTCATATTCCACACACACTGTATCCTTTTCTTCATATTCCACACACACTGTATCCTTTTCTTCACATTCTACACACACTGTATCCTTTTCTTCATATTCTACACACACTGTATCCTTTTCTTCATATTCTACACACACTGTATCCTTTTCTTCATATTCTACACACACTGTATCCTTTTTTTCATATTCCACACACACTGTATCCTTTTCTTCATATTCTACACACACTGTATCCTTTTCTTCATATTCTACACACACTGTATCATTTCCTTTATATTCTACACACACTGTATCCTTTTCTTCATATTCTACACACACTGTAGCCTTTTCTTCATATTCTACACAAACTGTATCCTTTTCTTCACATTCTACACACACTGTATCCTTTTCTTCATATTCTACACACACTGTATCCTTTTCTTCATATTCTACACACACTGTATCCTTTTCTTCATATTCTACACACACTGTATCCTTTTCTTCACATTCTGGACACACTGTATCCTTTTCTTCACATTCTACACACACTGTATCCTTTTCTTCATATTCCACACACACTAGCCTTTTCTTCACATTCTACACACACTGTATCCTTTTCTTCATATTCTACACACACTGTATCCTTTTCTTCACATTCTCCACACACTGTATCCTTTTCTTCATATTCTACACACACTGTATCCTTTTCTTCACATTCTGGACACACTGTATCCTTCTCTTCACATTCTACACACACTGTATCCTTTTCTTCATATTCCACACACACTAGCCTTTTCTTCACATTCTACACAAACTGTATCCTTTTCTTCATATTCTACACACACTGTATCCTTTTCTTCACATTCTCCACACACTGTATCCTTTTCTTCATATTCTACACACATTGTATCCTTTTCTTCACATTCTACACACACTGTATCCTTTTCTTCACATTCTGGACACACTGTATCTTTTTTCCACATTCTCTACACACTGTATCCTTTTCTTCATATTCCACACAAACTGTATCCTTTTCTTCATATTCTACACACACTGTATCCTTTTCTTCATATTCTACACACACTGTATCATTTTCTTCACATTCTACACACACTGTATCCTTTTCTTCATATTCTACACACACTGTATCCTTTTCTTCATATTCCACACACACTGTATCCTTTTCTTCACATTCTACACACACTGTATCCTTTTCTTCATATTCTACACACACTGTATCATTTTCTTCACATTCTACACACACTGTATCCTTTTCTTCATATTCTACACACACTGTATCTTTTTCTTCACATTCTATACACACTGTATCCTTTTCTTCATATTCCACACACACTGTATCCTTTTCTTCATATTCCACACACACTGTATCCTTTTCTTCACATTCTACACACACTGTATCCTTTTCTTCATATTCTACACACACTGTATCCTTTTCTTCACATTCTACACACACTTTATCCTTTTCTTCATATTCTACACACACTGTATCCTTTTCTTCATATTCTACACACACTGTATCCTTTTCTTCATATTCTACACACACTGTATCCTTTTTTTCATATTCCACACACACTGTATCCTTTTCTTCATATTCTACACACACTGTATCCTTTTCTTCATATTCTACACACACTGTATCATTTCCTTTATATTCTACACACACTGTATCCTTTTCTTCATATTCTACACACACTGTAGCCTTTTCTTCATATTCTACACAAACTGTATCCTTTTCTTCACATTCTACACACACTGTATCCTTTTCTTCATATTCTACACACACTGTATCCTTTTCTTCATATTCTACACACACTGTATCCTTTTCTTCATATTCTACACACACTGTATCCTTTTCTTCACATTCTATACACACTGTATCCTTTTCTTCATATTCTACACACACTGTATCCTTTTCTTCATATTCTACACACACTGTATCCTTTTCTTCATATTCTACACACACTGTATCCTTGTCTTCATATTCTACACACACTGTATCCTTTTCTTCACATTCTACACACACTGTATCCTTTTCTTCACATTCTACACACACTGTATCCTTTTCTTCATATTCCACACACACTGTCTCCTTTTCTTCACATTCTACACACACTGTATACTTTTCTTCATATTCTACACACACTGTATCCTTTTCTTCACATTCTACACACACTGTATCCTTTTCTTCATATTCCACACACACTGTATCCTTTTCTTCATATTCCACACACACTGTATCCTTTTCTTCATATTCTACACACACTGTATCCTTTTCTTCACATTCTACACACACTGTATCCTTTTCTTCACATTCTACACACACTGTATCCTTTTCTTCATATTCTACACAAACTGTATCCTTTTCTTCATATTCTACACACACTGTATCCTTTTCTTCACATTCTACACACACTGTATCCTTTTCTTCATATTCCACACACACTGTATCCTTTTCTTCATATTCTACACACACTGTATCCTTTTCTTCACATTCTACACACACTGTATCCTTTTCTTCATATTCTACACATACTGTATCCTTTTCTTCACATTCTGGACACACTGTATCCTTTTCTTCACATTCTACACACACTGTATCCTTTTCTTCATATTCTACACACACTGTATCCTTTTCTTCATATTCTACACACACTGTATCCTTTTCTTCATATTCCACAGACACTGTATCCTTTTCTTCACATTCTACACACACTGTATCCTTTTCTTCATATTCTACACACACTGTATCCTTTTCTTCACATTCTGGACACACTGTATCCTTTTCTTCACATTCTACACACACTGTATCCTTTTCTTCATATTCCACACACACTGTATCATTTTCTTCATATTCTACACACACTGTATCCTTTTCTTCATATTCTACACACACTGTATCCTTTTCTTCATATTCTACACACACTGAATCCTTTTCTTCATATTCTACACACACTGTATCCTTTTCTTCATATTCTACACACACTGTATCCTTTTCTTCATATTCCACACACACTAGCCTTTTCTTCATATTCCACACACACTGTATCCTTTTCTTCACATTCTACACACACTGTATCCTTTTCTTCATATTCCACACACACTGAATCCTTTTCTTCACATTCTACACACACTGTATCCTTTTCTTCATATTCCACACACACTAGCCTTTTCTTCATATTCCACACACACTGTATCCTTTTCTTCACATTCTGGACACACTGTAGCCTTTTTTTCACATTCTACACACACTGTATCCTTTTTTTCACATTCTATACACACTGTATACTTTTCTTCATATTCCACACACACTGTATCCTTTTCTTCATATTCCACACACACTGTATCCTTTTCTTCACATTCTACACACACTGTATCCTTTTCTTCACATTCTACACACACTGTATCCTTCTCTTCACATTCTACACACACTGTATCCTTTTCTTCACATTCTGGACACACTGTATCCTTTTTTTCACATTCTATACACACTGTATCCTTTTCTTCATATTCCACACACACTGTATCCTTTTCTTCATATTCCACACACACTGTATCCTTTTCTTCACATTCTACACACACTGTATCCTTTTCTTCATATTCTACACACACTGTATCCTTTTCTTCACATTCTACACACACTAGCCTTTTCTTCATATTCCACACACACTTTATCCTTTTCTTCATATTCTACACACACTGTATCCTTTTCTTCATATTCCACACACACTATCCTTTTCTTCATATTCCACACACACTGTATCCTTTTCTTCACATTATACACACACTGTATCCTTTTCTTCATATTCTACACACACTGTATCCTTTTCTTCACATTCTACACACACTAGCCTTTTCTTCATATTCCACACACACTGTATCCTTTTCTTCATATTCCACACACACTGTATCCTTTTCTTCACATTCTACACACACTGTATCCTTTTCTTCATATTCCACACACACTGTCTCCTTTTCTTCATATTCTACACACACTGTATCCTTTTCTTCATATTCTACACACACTGTATCCTTTTCTTCACATTCTACACACACTGTATCCTTTTCTTCATATTCCACACACACTGTATCCTTTTCTTCATATTCCACACACACTGTATCCTTTTCTTCATATTCTACACACACTGTATCCTTTTCTTCACATTCTACACACACTGTATCCTTTTCTTCACATTCTACACACACTGTATCCTTTTCTTCATATTCTACACGCACTGTATCCTTTTCTTCATATTCCACACACACTGTATCCTTTTCTTCATATTCTACACACACTGTATCCTTTTCTTCACATTCTACACACACTGTATCCTTTTCTTCATATTCCACACACACTGTATCCTTTTCTTCATATTCTACACACACTGTATCCTTTTCTTCACATTCTACACACACTGTATCCTTTTCTTCATATTCTACACACACTGTATCCTTTTCTTCACATTCTGGACACACTGTATCCTTTTCTTCACATTCTACACACACTGTATCCTTTTCTTCATATTCCACACACACTGTATCCTTTTCTTCATATTCCACACACACTGTATCCTTTTCTTCATATTCTACACACACTGTATCCTTTTCTTCACATTCTGGACACACTGTATCCTTTTCTTCACATTCTACACACACTGTATCCTTTTCTTCATATTCCACACACACTGTATCCTTTTATTCATATTCTACACACACTGTATCCTTTTCTTCATATTCCACACACACTGTATCCTTTTCTTCACATTCTACACACACTGTATCCTTTTCTTCATATTCTACACACACTGTATCCTTTTCTTCATATTCCACACACACTGAATCCTTTTCTTCATATTCTACACACAATGTATCCTTTTCTTCATATTCTACACACACTGTATCCTTTTCTTCATATTCCACACACACTAGCCTTTTCTTCATATTCCACACACACTGTATCCTTTTCTTCACATTCTACACACACTGTATCCTTTTCTTCATATTCCACACACACTGAATCCTTTTCTTCACATTCTACACACACTGTATCCTTTTCTTCATATTCCACACACACTGTATCCTTTTCTTCACATTCTGGACACACTGTAGCCTTTTTTTCACATTCTACACACACTGTATCCTTTTCTTCACATTCTGGACACACTGTATTCTTTTTTCACATTCTACACACACTGTATCCTTCTCTTCACATTCTACACACACTGTATCCTTCTCTTCACATTCTACACACACTGTATCCTTTTCTTCACATTCTGGACACACTGTATACTTTTCTTCATATTCCACACACACTGTATCCTTTTCTTCATATTCCACACACACTGTATCCTTTTCTTCACATTCTACACACACTGTATCCTTCTCTTCACATTCTACACACACTGTATCCTTCTCTTCACATTCTACACACACTGTATCCTTTTCTTCACATTCTGGACACACTGTATCCTTTTCTTCACATTCTACACACACTGTATCCTTTTCTTCATATTCCACACACACTGTATCCTTTTCTTCACATTCTACACACACTGTATCCTTTTCTTCATATTCTACACACACTGTATCCTTTTCTTCACATTCTACACACACTAGCCTTTTCTTCATATTCCACACACACTGTATCCTTTTCTTCATATTCTACACACACTGTATCCTTTTCTTCATATTCCACACACACTGTATCCTTTTCTTCATATTCTACACACACTGTATCCTTTTCTTCACATTCTACACACACTGTATCCTTTTCTTCATATTCTGGACACACTGTATCCTTTTCTTCACATTCTACACACACTGTATCCTTTTCTTCATATTCCACACACACTGTATCCTTTTCTTCACATTCTACACACATTGTATCCTTTTCTTCACATTCTACACACACTGTATCCTTTTCTTCACATTCTACACACACTGTATCCTTCTCTTCACATTCTACACACACTGTATCCTTCTCTTCACATTCTACACACACTGTATCCTTTTCTTCACATTCTGGACACACTGTATCCTTTTCTTCACATTCTACACACACTGTATCCTTTTCTTCATATTCTACACACACTGTATCCTTTTCTTCACATTCTACACACACTAGCCTTTTCTTCATATTCCACACACACTGTATCCTTTTCTTCATATTCCACACACACTGTATCCTTTTCTTCATATTCTACACACACTGTATCCTTTTCTTCATATTCCACACACACTGTATCCTTTTCTTCATATTCCACACACACTGTATCCTTTTCTTCATATTCTACACACACTGTATCCTTTTCTTCATATTCCACACACACTGTATCCTTTTCTTCACATTCTACACACACTGTATCCTTTTCTTCATATTCTACACACACTGTATCCTTTTCTTCATATTCCACACACACTGAATCCTTTTCTTCATATTCTACACACAATGTATCCTTTTCTTCATATTCTACACACACTGTATCCTTTTCTTCATATTCCACACACACTAGCCTTTTCTTCATATTCCACACACACTGTATCCTTTTCTTCACATTCTACACACACTGTATCCTTTTCTTCATATTCCACACACACTGAATCCTTTTCTTCACATTCTACACACACTGTATCCTTTTCTTCATATTCCACACACACTGTATCCTTTTCTTCACATTCTGGACACACTGTAGCCTTTTTTTCACATTCTACACACACTGTATCCTTTTCTTCACATTCTGGACACACTGTATCCTTCTCTTCACATTCTACACACACTGTATCCTTCTCTTCACATTCTACACACACTGTATCCTTTTCTTCACATTCTGGACACACTGTATACTTTTCTTCATATTCCACACACACTGTATCCTTTTCTTCATATTCCACACACACTGTATCCTTTTCTTCACATTCTACACACACTGTATCCTTCTCTTCACATTCTACACACACTGTATCCTTCTCTTCACATTCTACACACACTGTATCCTTTTCTTCACATTCTGGACACACTGTATCCTTTTCTTCACATTCTACACACACTGTATCCTTTTCTTCACATTCTACACACACTGTATCCTTTTCTTCATATTCTACACACACTGTATCCTTTTCTTCACATTCTACACACACTAGCCTTTTCTTCATATTCCACACACACTTTATCCTTTTCTTCATATTCTACACACACTGTATCCTTTTCTTCATATTCCACACACACTGTATCCTTTTCTTCATATTCTACACACACTGTATCCTTTTCTTCACATTCTACACACACTGTATCCTTTTCTTCACATTCTACACACACTGTATCCTTTTCTTCATATTCCACACACACTGTATCCTTTTCTTCACATTCTACACACACTGTATCCTTTTCTTCACATTCTACACACACTGTATCCTTTTCTTCACATTCTACACACACTGTATCCTTCTCTTCACATTCTACACACACTGTATCCTTCTCTTCACATTCTACACACACTGTATCCTTTTCTTCACATTCTGGACACACTGTATCCTTTTCTTCACATTCTACACACACTGTATCCTTTTCTTCATATTCTACACACACTGTATCCTTTTCTTCACATTCTACACACACTAGCCTTTTCTTCATATTCCACACACACTGTATCCTTTTCTTCATATTCTACACACACTGTATCCTTTTCTTCACATTCTACACACACTGTATCCTTTTCTTCATATTCCACACACACTGTATCCTTTTCTTCATATTCCACACACACTGTATCCTTTTCTTCACATTCCACACACACTGTATCCTTTTCTTCATATTCTACACACACTGTATCCTTTTCTTCACATTCCACACACACTGTATCCTTTTCTTCATATTCTACACACACTGTATCCTTTTCTTCACATTCTACACACACTAGCCTTTTCTTCATATTCCACACACACTTTATCCTTTTCTTCATATTCTACACACACTGTATCCTTTTCTTCATATTCCACACACACTGTATCCTTTTCTTCATATTCTACACACACTGTATCCTTTTCTTCACACTCTACACACACTGTATCCTTTTCTTCATATTCTGGACACACTGTATCCTTTTCTTCACATTCTACACACACTGTATCCTTTTCTTCATATTCCACACACACTGTATCCTTTTCTTCACATTCTACACACACTGTATCCTTTTCTTCACATTCTACACACACTGTATCCTTTTCTTCACATTCCACACACACTGTATCCTTCTCTTCACATTCTACACACACTGTATCCTTCTCTTCACATTCTACACACACTGTATCCTTTTCTTCACATTCTGGACACACTGTATCCTTTTCTTCACATTCTACACACACTGTATCCTTTTCTTCATATTCTACACACACTGTATCCTTTTCTTCACATTCTACACACACTAGCCTTTTCTTCATATTCCACACACACTGTATCCTTTTCTTCATATTCCACACACACTGTATCCTTTTCTTCATATTCCACACACACTGTATCCTTTTCTTCATATTCTACACACACTGTATCCTTTTCTTCACATTCTGGACACACTGTATCCTTTTCTTCACATTCTACACACACTGTATCCTTTTCTTCATATTCCACACACACTGTATCCTTTTCTTCATATTCTACACACACTGTATCCTTTTCTTCATATTCCACACACACTGTATCCTTTTCTTCACATTCTACACACACTGTATCCTTTTCTTCATATTCTACACACACTGTATCCTTTTCTTCATATTCCACACACACTGAATCCTTTTCTTCATATTCTACACACAATGTATCCTTTTCTTCATATTCTACACACACTGTATCCTTTTCTTCATATTCCACACACACTAGCCTTTTCTTCATATTCCACACACACTGTATCCTTTTCTTCACATTCTACACACACTGTATCCTTTTCTTCATATTCCACACACACTGTATCCTTTTCTTCACATTCTACACACACTGTATCCTTTTCTTCATATTCCACACACACTGTATCCTTTTCTTCACATTCTGGACACACTGTAGCCTTTTTTTCACATTCTACACACACTTTATCCTTTTCTTCACATTCTACACACACTGTATCCTTTTCTTCACATTCTGGACACACTGTATTCTTTTTTCACATTCTACACACACTGTATCCTTCTCTTCACATTCTACACACACTGTATCCTTCTCTTCACATTCTACACACACTGTATCCTTTTCTTCACATTCTGGACACACTGTATACTTTTCTTCATATTCCACACACACTGTATCCTTTTCTTCATATTCCACACACACTGTATCCTTTTCTTCACATTCTACACACACTGTATCCTTCTCTTCACATTCTACACACACTGTATCCTTCTCTTCACATTCTACACACACTGTATCCTTTTCTTCACATTCTGGACACACTGTATCCTTTTCTTCACATTCTACACACACTGTATCCTTTTCTTCATATTCCACACACACTGTATCCTTTTCTTCACATTCTACACACACTGTATCCTTTTCTTCATATTCTACACACACTGTATCCTTTTCTTCACATTCTACACACACTAGCCTTTTCTTCATATTCCACACACACTTTATCCTTTTCTTCATATTCTACACACACTGTATCCTTTTCTTCATATTCCACACACACTGTATCCTTTTCTTCATATTCTACACACACTGTATCCTTTTCTTCACATTCTACACACACTGTATCCTTTTCTTCATATTCTGGACACACTGTATCCTTTTCTTCACATTCTACACACACTGTATCCTTTTCTTCATATTCCACACACACTGTATCCTTTTCTTCACATTCTACACACACTGTATCCTTTTCTTCACATTCTACACACACTGTATCCTTTTCTTCACATTCTACACACACTGTATCCTTCTCTTCACATTCTACACACACTGTATCCTTCTCTTCACATTCTACACACACTGTATCCTTTTCTTCACATTCTGGACACACTGTATCCTTTTCTTCACATTCTACACACACTAGCCTTTTCTTCATATTCCACACACACTGTATCCTTTTCTTCATATTCTACACACACTGTATCCTTTTCTTCACATTCTACACACACTAGCCTTTTCTTCATATTCCACACACACTGTATCCTTTTCTTCATATTCTACACACACTGTATCCTTTTCTTCACATTCTACACACACTGTATCCTTTTCTTCATATTCCACACACACTGTATCCTTTTCTTCATATTCCACACACACTGTATCCTTTTCTTCACATTCCACACACACTGTATCCTTTTCTTCACATTCTACACACACTGTATCCTTTTCTTCATATTCTACACACACTGTATCCTTTTCTTCACATTCCACACACACTATCCTTTTCTTCATATTCCACACACACTGTATCCTTTTCTTCATATTCCACACACACTGTATCCTTTTCTTCATATTCCACACACACTGTATCCTTTTCTTCACATTCTACACACACTGTATCCTTTTCTTCACATTCTACACACACTGTATCCTTCTCTTCACATTCTACACACACTGTATCCTTTTCTTCACATTCTGGACACACTGTATCCTTTTTTTCACATTCTATACACACTGTATCCTTTTCTTCATATTCCACACACACTGTATCCTTTTCTTCATATTCCACACACACTGTATCCTTTTCTTCACATTCTACACACACTGTATCCTTTTCTTCATATTCTACACACACTGTATCCTTTTCTTCACATTCTACACACACTAGCCTTTTTTCATATTCCACACACACTTTATCCTTTTCTTCATATTCTACACACACTGTATCCTTTTCTTCATATTCCACACACACTATCCTTTTCTTCATATTCCACACACACTGTATCCTTTTCTTCACATTCTACACACACTGTATCCTTTTCTTCACATTCTACACACACTTTATCCTTTTCTTCATATTCTACACACACTGTATCCTTTTCTTCATATTCTACACACACTGTATCCTTTTCTTCATATTCTACACACACTGTATCCTTTTCTTCACATTCTACACACACTTTATCCTTTTCTTCATATTCTACACACACTGTATCCTTTTCTTCATATTCTACACACTTTATCCTTTTCTTCATATTCTACACACACTGTATCCTTTTCTTCCTATTCTACACACACTGTATCCTTTTCTTCATATTCTACACACACTGTATCCTTTTCTTCATATTCTATACACACTGTATCCTTTTCTTCATATTCTACACACACTGTATCCTTTTCTTCATATTCTACACACTTTATCCTTTTCTTCATATTCTACACACACTGTATCCTTTTCTTCATATTCTACACACACTGTATCCTTTTCTTCATATTCTACACACACTGTATCCTTTTCTTCATATTCTATACACACTGTATCCTTTTCTTCATATTCTACACACACTGTATCCTTTTCTTCATATTCTACACACAGTTCCAGCTGGTCATCAAGCCATTAATGCAACCAATGGGGGAAATTCTAACATCCCCGTTCAGTGCAAAGAAACACTTAATGGTTCAGCCAAAGACATCATGATGCTACAGCAGGAAGTCATAGTCAATTCAAGTGGACATTTAAAGAAAAAGCACTTGTTTTTATTGCTGAAGTCCCTCTTAGTGTTTGCTTGACTGGACTATTACCAGGGTCACTAATGCCAGGGAATCACTTGTAGACTTGTGTTGCAGGAAGTAACGGATGGAAATGGCTGTAATGTACAGTTGTAAAACCTGTTAAATTACCACTCCAATTCGCTCCGATAGACTGTTGTAGCATCAGCTCTGCTTTGATCAAACCCTGCAGTGCTTTTTGGCACTAAAGGGGAATTGTGGATTTGTCCCTCAGTAACTGCATTGATCCCTAGCTCACAAGCTGAAGCTGCGTCCAGTATGAAGAAAAGGACAGTGACTGTGAAAATAAAACCTACCTATAGGAGAATTATCAGTCTATGTCACTCTAATGTCACGCAGGTTCTACTGCACATGTCGGCTGCAGCAAGGAAGTGGCCGGCATCATTATGTCGTGTTGTGCAGTCGGTTGCCAGAATCGTTTTGACAAACAAAACACAACGCTCAAGTTTTACCAAATCCCGTCAACTCTCACCATTTTAAGTCTAACTGGAGACGCAAGCAATTAGAAGAAGCGATTGGAGCGATGAACTAATTAAAAATGCCCGCATTTGCAGTGATCACTTCATAACAGGTAAGTTAACGTTAGGCCTCAGCTAACAGGCTAATCAGCCATAACGTTACATCGCTAGTTTTAACTTAGAACAACAAACATTAAATAACATAGTTATTGAGTCCTATGTATATATAACTAACAATGTTTGCAAGCAACAGAGTAATTATGTTCAAGTTTGAGCTGAACTAGCTTAGGAGCTAACGTACCTTGGTTCAGTTTTGCTAAAGTTGCGTTGCTAGTAACTGTTAACGAAGTAATGGTAGGCCAATGACCAGTTTTGGTGTGTTAACGTTACTGTAAGTTACTGGAATACATTTGATTTGGACAGTCCTGACTTTGTCCCATTTGTCCAGCAAAGGTGATGCAAAACATGAGGGGGAAACATGGTCACTTCCTTGTGATTTGTTGTTCACTGTGATCACCCAGCATGACTCGACATAGCATGACTGGAAGTGCAGAGAAGAATGGCGAGTAATTTAATGTAGCTTTATTTTTGTCAGGATTATCTGTTAGGCCAGATAGTTTCTGTTATGTCTACATTATCTCATTAGGCCCTTGAGGCGTGCTATGTGATTTCCACTGACTTGAATTGAGGAATACATTACATTGTAATGTGCACAGATAAATAGAATGCTAGCCCTTGGCTAACGGGTCGGACCCTTTAGTCGACTGGTTAACATTGTAGCCCATGGTACGGGAGACCCGGGTTCGCATCCTGGCTGCGGCGGTTCCCGGCTGCTGCCCCCCTGAATTTGCTACATTGGTGTCAGAAGTGGGATGGTGAGACCATGAGGCTATCGGAAGTGCGTGTGCCCACAGGCGTGAGGGAGCTGATATGCTGAAGCGCGGGGACACGCTCCCCAAAGGAGGGGGGGTAGTGTAACGTGCACGGATAAATAGAGTCGCTAGCCCTTGGCTAACGGGGTTGGACCCTTTAGTCGACTGGTTAACGTTGTCGCCCATGGTACAGCAGACCCAGGTTCACGTCCCAGCTATGGCAGTTCCCGGCTGCCCCCCCTGAATTCACTACAACATTACATTACAGTCATTTAGCTGACGCTTTTAGCCAAAGTGACTTACAATAAGTGCATCATTTAACATAGGAAGTCAGGAGAACTACTAGTCATCAGAGGTCATAAGTGCATCTTCTCTCTAAACAAGCACCTAAGAGTAAAACCAGTGCTAAAGTAAAAGCACAAGAAAGAGATTTTTTTTTAAATGAGTGAATACAATAAGTGCTAAGAACAAGTAACAGGTTGGTAGTTCTTGAAGAGGTGAGTTCTCAACCTGTGCTGAAAGATGGGCAGCGACTCTTCTGTCCTGACATCAGTGGGGAGTTCATTCCACCACTGTGGGGCCAGGACAGAACAGAGCCGTGACCGAGTCGATCGGCAGCAGGGCCTCTGAGCGACAGGGCAACCAGGCATCCCGAGGCAGCAGAGTGAAGTGGTCGGGCAGGGGTTTAGGGCTTGACCATGGCCTGGAGATAGGAAGGAGCTGTTCCTTTCACTGCCCTGTAGGCTAGCACCAGAGTCTTAAACTGGATGCGAGCAGCTACTGGGAGCCAGTGTAGGGACATGAGAAGGGGAGTTGTGTGGGAGAATTTAGGCCGGTTGAACACCAGACGAGCTGCAGGTTTCTGAACAAGTTCCAGAGGTCTGATGGCCGACGCCGGGGCACCAGCAAGGAGGGAATTGCCATAGTCTAGCCGGGAGATGACCAGAGCCTGGATGAGCACCTGTGCCGTCTCGTCGGTGAGGAATGGGCGACTCCTCCTGATGTTATAGAGGAGAAATCTGCAGGAGCGAGCAACCGATGCAACGTTTGCAGCAAACGACAGTTGGTCGTCCAGGATCACACCCAGACTTCTCACAGTCCGAGTTGGCGTCACCACGGTGTTGTCATGGTGATGGCCAGGTCTCGGTGCGGGCAACCTTTCCCCCGGGATGAACATCAGCTCTGTCTTGTCCAGATTGAGCTTCAGGTGGTGTGTCGCCATCCACTCTGAGATGTCAGTCAAGCACGCAGAAATGCGTGTCTCTACTTGTGTGTTTGAGGGAGGGAGGGAGGGAGGGAGGGACAAGATCAGCTGGGTGTCATCGGCATAACAATGATAAGAGACCCTGGTAAGAGGATGTGATAAACCTTTGGTCAACGGAGTAAATTAACTGTTTTGTACGGACTGCTTGCTCTCTTCTGATATGAGAAAAAAAGAAGAAGGGATGAAACCCCCCACAGAAGGCCAGACAATGGACATCAGTCCACAGAAGTTGTTGATGAGGCCGCATCGGAATCCACACGCGCTTGCCTCTCCCCAAATGATTGCGAAATGGAGCCTGGTGCTGGTCTTTGAACTGGTAAGAACTTCCAACATCTTAACTATTGTACGGTAGGACAGTCACTGCCAGGATTAATCAGGTTGTCCTGTTTATATATTTGTTGTGAAACAGAATTTGCCCATGATTCTGTTTGGCCCAGTCTGAATGATCACCCAGAGTGTAGCTGTTTCCCAGATATGAAAATAGGACCGTGAAATTTCTATTTATCTTTATATCTAATCTCTCTTTCAGAAGCCACGGCCCTGAAGGCTCTCCATGATGACCTCAAACAGAAGTACAGCCAACTTTCTACCAAATGTGACAACCTGCATGCGGACATCCACAATCTCAAAGCCAAGAATGAACAACTAAAAGCAACACTCAGGAACACACAGGTTTCCTTTAGCTCTATCAAATGCAAAGCAGCACGGGTTCTGTTTCTAACAGGTCTGTCCAGGGTCATTTTTGAGTGGTTGCTTCTAACAGTTAAGGACAGTGTAGAGGTTGTGCGTGGCTCTCTGACCCTGGAGGACCATCTATTGGCTATCCTGATGAAACGCCGATTAGGGCTCAGCAACACGGATATTGCATTCAGATTTAATGTTACCGAATGTGACATCTCTAAAACTATGAGAAGTTGGCTCCCTGTTATGTCTCAGGTTTTGAAACCTCTCATCAAGTGGCCAAGTAAGCATGCAATATTAAGGAACATGCCAAAATGTTTTAAAGCTACATACACGTGTTGCAGATGCATTATTGACTGCACGGAAATGTTTATTAACAGACCCACGACTCTAACCTCCAGAGCCCAAACATATTGGAATTATAAGAGCCACAACAGTTAAGTGTTTGGTTGGCATGTCACCTGCAGGAGCCATTACTTTCCTGTCCGCAGGTTGGGGTGGGCGTGTTTCTGATAAACAACGTACAGCTGAGTCTGGATTTTATGACCTTCTAGAAGTAAACGATGAGATACCAGCAGATCACGGTTTTACCATCAGAGATGAGCTTGCCGTACGCGGTGCCACCCTTAGAATCCCTCACTTTACCAAAGGTAACAAGCAGCTGTCTGCTCAAGAAGTGGAAACATCAAGGCGTTTGTCTAATGTGAGAATACACATTGGAAGAGTGATGGGTAGATGGAAGATTTCACAATTCTGACAACTGTTATCCCACTCACACACCCTAACCTCTTAGACGACATGGTGGTTGTGTGTGCAGCATTAACAGACCTTTGTAAATGTACAGTTCCTAGAAAATAACTTGTCAAGGTTTTGATAAAGGATCCATGAACTTATAATCTACATTTTCCATCATGTAGAGTCAAAGATACATTTCAAGGTTCAAGGGTTTTATTAGTCATACGTTTAAGTGCAGGTACAGCAGCAGTGACATGAGGCATGAGGTAATATTTTTTTTTACAAGATAAACACTCACTGTAAAAATGTTATTATTGAGATTAATTCAACATTCAGTTGTTTTAATGTAAGATACAACTACAGGCAATGCCAATTTATTACTGCATTAAATTATTCGTTTCACAGTACATCTTTTTGCACTGTTCACAATACCACTCCGCAACCTTTCTTTTGAGTTTTGCACATTCGTAGTGGAAATGGTTCTTGCACTTTGCACAGGTGGTCGGTCATCTTTCCGAACTCTGGCCTTTCACAGTGGGAGCAGACTGTAGGTGCTTGTATGTTCGGGTCCATGCTGCGGGTTCAAGAGTTCAGGCAAAACACTTCATTGGAGGAACTGTTCAGCAATAGGCAGGGCTGTTTGCAGCATTTCTTCATCTCTGGCTAAGCGAGTGGTAATTACATCCTGCTCTGTCCAAACCACAAAGTCGCAGTACGTCACAAACAAAACATGTGGACGCACAACAAGACCGCAGTTTCACGTCGAAGTTTGGATGTTGTGCTTTCATTACTGCTGTGTATCGTTTTCTGGCTGTGTCCTCATTCTTTCTTCCCCAGTCTGTTCATTTACATGGGACAAGTCTTTGTCGTCGTAGTGCATCACCTGTTTGACCAAGTTTGCTTTAGCTGTCTCGGCTCTCACAGTGCATACACGATGTACGGTGATGCTAGTTATCCGCCCAGCTCTGTGTGCGCCAAGCCTGGGATTGGGCCTGATTTTTAGTGATACACTCACGGTTTACACACTGCTCCTGTGTTCATTCCTGGCCCAGTTTGGAAATGGTCCCTTCACTCTTCTCCTGTAACTCACTTGGGCAGAGGCCTCTCAGACTAGCATCATACAGAGCTACCGGTGGCTCCAGGGGGTCTCCGTTCTCTTTGTCAGATTCTGATGCGGAGTCGGTGTCCCTGCAGTCCAGGCTAGTGAGCACAGCTGTCTTCGGTTCCAGTAGTTTCACTTTCTTTATGTCTTCATCCCTCAGCTCTGGATACGTAATAAAATAGATGTTAGATAACGCATGAATATAACTGTGGGATACAATGTGGTACAATCAGGGGTGTAGTGGTAAATACAAAGGTGGGTAAACTGTCGAGTGCAGAGTGTACCCACCTTGTTTCCCCTCATTTATTAACTCACCTGATCAGAAAATAAGCGAGTAAACACTCAGCCTCATTTAAAGACGGTGGGTAAAATGAGTTTAGCTGGGTTTACCCTCCACTACACCCCTGGGTGCGATGTGTGTGATAGTAATATCTTTACATGAAGCAAATTCATTGTTTAATATAATATAAGATATATTATACCTTTGACATTGGCCTTTCTGGCTGGTTGCAGTTGGGTGTCTGTCCCCTTTGGCTTTCTGATGCAGATTTCACTCTGGCTGGCTTCACCTCTCTTTTGGATGTGAGGAGCCACTTGTTCGTCCCTGAGGTACAAGACTTCTCGCTCTTTCCATATCTGACCCACAGCTCAACTTTGAGCACAAGTGCAGTAGCATGACCCAAAGCTGCAAGAACATAGTCTACCACTACTTTCGGCTGATCCCGTTAGGGGGCGCCACAGTGGATCATCCATTGCCATTTCTTCCTGTCCTCTGCATCTTCCTCTGTCACACCAGCCACCTACATGTCCTCCCTCACATCCATAAACCTCCTCTTTGGCCTTCCTCTCCTCCTCTTCCCTGGCAGCTCCATATTCAGCATCCTTCTCCCAGTATACCCAGCATCTCCCCTCCACACATGTCCAAACCATCTCAATCTTGCCTCTCTTGCTTTGTCTCCAAACCGTCCAACCTGAGCTGTCCCTCTAATATACTCCTTCCTAATCCTGTCCTTCTTCATCACTCCCAGTGAAAATCTTATCATCTTCATCTCTGCCACCTCCAGCTCCTCCTCCTGTCTTTTCATCAGTGCCACTGTCTCCAAACCATACAACATAGCTGGTCTCACCACCATCTTGTAAACCTTCCCTTTAACTCTTGCTGGTACCCTTCTGTCACACATCACTCCTGACACTCTTCTCCACCCACTCCACCCTGCCTGCACTCTCTTCTTCACCTCTCTCCTGCACTTCCCGTTATTTTGGACAGTTGACCCCAAGTATCTAAACTCATACAACTTCGTCACCTCCACTTCTTGCATCCTCACCATTCCACTGTCCTCCCTCCCATTCATGCATATGTATTCCCTCTTGCTCCTACTGCAAGGAAATAGTATAGAGATTAACTCCTAGCAATCTAATGTATTACACACACTGGTTTAAATGGTGTTCAGGCAGGATATGCCCCTGCAGGCACAGCTGTATAATTGTAACAAATGAGCAGTGAAATTTTGTTTACTACATTAACGATGGTGGCTGAAGAGGTTAAATAGTAACGTAAAGCTAAGAGTATTTACTAAATTAACTTAAGTTACATACCCAGCCATACAGGTGCAGTTCGCGGTCAGAATACAGTTGTTTCTCTTGTTCACAATAACCCAGACCTTGTACATCTCCGTATTCTTGCCCCGTCTTTGGCTAGGCAGCACCTCAGTGCTCAGAACTACAAAGTTTTCAGCGTTGTAATCATGAAATGGTATGTCCTGGACATGGCCGCTAGTAACATAGTTGTATCCATCCAGAGATGTGTACGCTTTCAAGTTCTCCCAGGAATAAAGACTTGGTGTGTCAATCAGGTATTCGTGAATATTTAGCCACTGAAGACTGGGCCATTTTGTCTCGTCATTAATCCACTGACCTGCACCTAAAGCATACGGGTCTCCAAGATGTGTTCCATTCAGCAAGGTTCATTTCGTAGCATAACTGGTCTTATAACCGCGTGACAAGCTGTTGTAGTAGGCGGAAAATATTTTAAAACTAAAATCAAACCATTGTAACGTATGGGAAGTTCGCTAGCCATCTTCATACCAAGCCAGGATGGTAATCAAAGGTCGGGTAACGTTCTTCCTGCAGCCAAGCTGTGCGCGCATCCCCAGTGTTTGATGATAACAAATAATCCCTCTGTATGTACTACATGAGTGGTGACTATAAAATAGGAATGGACTTCAAAACTCCAAACTATTCCTTGAGGTAATCCGCTAACTGTACGTGGACAAGCTCCAGGATTTTAACCAAAAATGGCAGGTTTGAAATGGCTCATAATTTACAGTGTCGGTTGATTCCAGGGTGTTTTTTCTCATGGGCGGTGGCACAGTAGTAATTTCAAGAGCGGTTTGAAAACATGATCGTCATGTACATTATTTTGCCTGCATATAGTCGATCCTTGTGTATGTATCTGAAGATTGTTGTGTTGTCGTGTTGTTATTCTATGTTAAGCTATTCCATGTATGTGCAAACCTACATGGCCAATAAACATGATTCTGATGTAGTTCGCAAAGAAGGATTAAAACACAAATAGACCAGCACACAGACATTTCAACTCCTTAAAAAAAGCAGATGAAAGTGGATGAAGATCTTATGACCACAGCTTATTTACAGCATTACATAATACATTCTCATGAACACAACTGAACTGTTGTAATGACACCTCTGTCTGCAAGACTGGGTCATCAGTGTTTTAATCAGAGTTTAGTTTAGAGGATATACGACTAATGATGCCACTTATTTCATCTATGAAGAAACGAGTAAATTCACGACATTTTGTGATGGAGAGTTAATTCAAGATTTAGAACAGCGAGAGCGTTTAATTGTCAGTTAGAGGTTAAAAATAATAATTGAGGATTTTCAAGATGATTAATTATGTCACAAGCCAAATATAGTCTCTTTGCATTTTTTAAGCTGTTGTTTGCTGGCTTTCATTAAAACTATCATGGTGAACCTGTCGATTGGATGTTCTTCATTTGCATTCACCTCTGCAGCAGTTTATCTTCAACTGTACTGTCTCTTAATATTTCCAAGGAATCCCATTGTTTTCTCTTGGCAGCAGAGTCAATCGCAGTTTTTAATTTTGTACAAACTCTGTGTGCTACACTGTTTGTAGTAGATAGTGGTATTACAAAGTGTGGTAAAGTCTTCAGCAAGTGCTGAGTCAATGTCACTTTGCTTAACAGATTGCTCAGCATAAATAAACACACTGCATGCCTCGACAGTAAAATTAATACAATAATGATCAGATATAGCAACAACTATGACAGATGTTATTTCTGTTACTAGAAGAGATATTGATGGGTATACAAGTGCTTTGAAAACTACAGGACAATATAGTTTATAATTTTGACTGACTGGCACTAGTTAGTCAATAGTGCCAGAATAAGCAGCAAGAACTGAACAAGCAGCAGACAACACAACATAATTCATCGATTTACACTCCACAACTGTGAGCACTACAGTACAAACAGGAGGAGCACAAACCCTATCCAAACAACTGATGCTGGAGACTGTTGGAGTCGTGTAATATATACAAGTATCGACGTGGTTACAAATGTGGGTCACCAGTGCTCACCCTGATGAAGGTGTAATTTATCCTGTCTTCTACATTCTCCAGACTCCTGGCACTGCAGCAGTAGTCCAGCTGTGGCAGATCAGAGAGGATGAACACCAACATGTATCTTAAACTAGCCATCAAAGACCACATGCATAAAAAACGGAGAAAGGGCTTACCATATCCAGGTTGATGATTCTCCAGTTGGGGTATCGGTTGACTAGACGACATACCAAGTGGGATCCACTGTAGAATGTCACATGAACAAAAAGATACCACACATTACATTGCATTCAATCTAAGGAGGGCATAACGCTATCCTGTAACATGACGGAGAAGTTACATCACACAGGTCTACTGTAGGTCTTTCTCCTCAGAAGTCAATATAACGAGGGGATAAAGCTATCCTGGTATAGAGTAGCTACATCACACAGGTCTACTGTAGGTCTTTCTCCGCAGAAGTCAATATACCGAGGGCATAAAGCTATCCTGTTATAGAGTAGCTACATCACACAGGTCTACTGTAGATCTTTCTCCTCAGAAGTCAATCTAACGAGGGCATAAAGCTATCCTGGTATAGAGTAGCTACATCACACAGGTCTACTGTAGGTCTTTCTCCTAAGAAGTCAATCTAACGAGGGCATAAAGCTATCCTGTTATAGAGTAGCTACATCACACAGGTCTACTGTAGGTCTTTCTCCTCAGAAGTCAATCTAACGAGGGCATAAAGCTATCCTGGTATAGAGTAGCTACATCACACAGGTCTACTGTAGGTCTTTCTCCTCAGAGGTCAATATAACGAGAGCATAAAGCTATCCTGGTATAGAGTAGCTACATCACACAGGTCTACTGTAGGTCTTTTCTCCTCAGAAGTCAATCTAACGAGAGCATAAAGCTATCCTGGTATAGAGTAGCTACATCACACAGGTCTACTGTAGGTCTTTCTCCTCAGAAGTCAATATAACGAGGGCATAAAGCTATCCTGGTATAGAGTAGCTACATCACACAGGTCTACTTTAGGTCTTTCTCCTCAGAAGTCAATCTAACGAGAGCATAAAGCTATCCTGGTATAGAGTAGCTACATCACACAGGTCTACTGTAGGTCTTTCTCCTCAGAAGTCAATATAACGAGAGCATAAAGCTATCCTGGTATAGAGTAGCTACATCACACAGTTCTACTGTAGGTCTTTCTCCTCAGAAGTCAATATAACGAGAGCATAAAGCTATCCTGTTATAGAGCAGCTACATCACACAGGTCTACTGTAGGTCTTTCTCCTCAGAAGTCAATATAACGAGAGCATAAAGCTATCCTGGTATAGAGTAGCTACATCACACAGGTCTACTGTAGGTTGTTATAGAGTAGCTACGTCACACAGGTCTGCTGTAGGTTGTTATAAAGTAGCTACGTCACACAGGTCTGCTGTAGGTTGTTACAGAGTAGCTACATCACACAGGTCTACTGTAGGTTGTTATAAAGTAGCTACATCACACAGGTCTACTGTAGGTTGTTATAGAGTAGCTACATCACACAGGTCTACTGTGGGTTGTTATAGAGTAGCTACATCACACAGGTCTACTGTAGGTTGTTATAGAGTAGCTACATCACACAGGTCTGCTGTAGGTTGTTACAGAGTAGCTACATCACACAGGTCTGCTGTAGGTTGTTATAGAGTAGCTACATCACACAGGTCTACTGTAGGTTGTTATTGAGTAGCTACATCACACAGGTCTACGGTAGGTTGTTATAGAGTAGCTACATCACACAGGACTACTGTAGGTTGTTATAAAGTAGCTACATCACACAGGTCTAGTGTAGGTTGTTATAGAGTAGCTACATCACACAGGTCTACTGTAGGTCTTTCTCCTCAGAAGTCAATCTAACGAGGGCATAAAGCTATCCTGGTATAGAGTAGCTACATCACACAGGTCTACTGTAGGTCTTTCTCCTCAGAAGTCAATATAACGAGAGCATAAAGCTATCCTGGTATAGAGTAGCTACATCACACAGGTCTACTGTAGGTCTTTTCTCCTCAGAAGTCAATCTAACGAGAGCATAAAGCTATCCTGGTATAGAGTAGCTACATCACACAGGTCTACTGTAGGTCTTTCTCCTCAGAAGTCAATATAACGAGGCCATAAAGCTATCCGGGTATAGAGTAGCTACATCACACAGGTCTACTGTAGGTCTTTCTCCTCAGAAGTTAATCTAACGAGAGCATAAAGCTATCCTGGTATAGAGTAGCTACATCACACAGGTCTACTGTAGGTCTTTCTCCTCAGAAGTCAATATAACGAGAGCATAAAGCTATCCTGTTATAGAGTAGCTACATCACACAGGTCTACTGTAGGTCTTTCTCCTCAGAAGTCAATATAACGAGAGCATAAAGCTATCCTGTTATAGAGCAGCTACATCACACAGGTCTACTGTAGGTCTTTCTCCTCAGAAGTCAATATAACGAGAGCATAAAGCTATCCTGTTATAGAGCAGCTACATCACACAGGTCTACTGTAGGTTGTTATAGAGTAGCTACGTCACACAGGTCTACTGTAGGTTGTTATAGAGTAGCTACATCACACAGGTCTACTGTAGGTTGTTATAAAGTAGCTACATCACACAGGTCTAGTGTAGGTTGTTATAGAGTAGCTACATCACACAGGACTACTGTAGGTTGTTATAAAGTAGCTACATCACACAGGTCTACTGTAGGTTGTTATAGAGTAGCTACATCACACAGTTCTACTGTAGGTTGTTATAGAGTAGCTACATCACACAGGTCTACTGTAGGTTGTTATAAAGTAGCTACGTCACACAGGTCTGCTGTAGGTTGTTATAGAGTAGCTACGTCACACAGGTCTGCTGTAGGTTGTTACAGAGTAGCTACATCACACAGGTCTACTGTAGGTTGTTATAAAGTAGCTACATCACACAGGTCTACTGTAGGTTGTTATAGAGTAGCTACACCACACAGGTCTGCTGTAGGTTGTTACAGAGTTGCTACATCACACAGGTCTACTGTAGGTTGTTATAGAGTAGCTACGTCACACAGGTCTACTGTAGGTTGTTATAAAGTAGCTACATCACACAGGTCTACTGTAGGTTGTTATAAAGTAGCTACATCACACAGGTCTACTGTAGGTTGCTATAGAGTAGCTACATCACACAGGTTTACTGTAGGTTGTTATAGAGTAGCTACATCACACAGGTCTACTGTAGGTTGTTATAAGGTAGCTACATCACACAGGTCTACTGTAGGTTGTTATAGAGTAGCTACATCACACAGGTCTACTGTAGGTTGTTATAAAGTAGCTACATCACACAGGTTTACTGTAGGTTGTTATAGAGTAGCTACATCACACAGGTCTACTGTAGGTTATTATTAAGTAGCTACATCACACAGGTCTACTGTAGGTTGTTACAGAGTAGCTACATCACACAGGTCTACTGTAGGTTGTTATAAAGTAGTTACATCACACAGGTCTACTGTAGGTTGTTATAGAGTAGCTACATCACACAGGTCTACTGTAGGTTGTTATAAAGTAGCTACATCACACAGGTCTACTGTAGGTTGTTACAGAGTAGCTACATCACACAGGTCTACTGTAGGTTGTTATAAAGTAGCTACATCACACAGGTCTACTGTAGGTTGTTATAAGGTAGCTACATCACACAGGTCTACTGTAGGTTGTTATAGAGTAGCTACATCACACAGGTCTACTGTAGGTTGTTATAGAGTAGCTACATCACACAGGTCTACTGTAGGTTGTTATAAAGTAGCTACATCACACAGGTCTACTGTAGGTTGTTATAGAGTAGCTACATCACACAGGTCTACTGTAGGTTGTTATAAAGTAGCTACATCACACAGGTCTACTGTAGGTTGTTACAGAGTAGCTACATCACACAGGTCTACTGTAGGTTGTTACAGAGTAGCTACATCACACAGGTCTACTGTAGGTGTTTCTCCTCAGAAGCGATGACAGGCAGACTGTACACCAGACTCCACCATAAAGCTGGCAGGATAAAAATTAAGTCCTTTCTCTCGGCTGACGTTGGTCAGTGTCGATGGGTTTTAAATGTGCTTTTAACTTAAATATGAATTTAAATTAGACTTGACTTTACTGCTGCAGATCATTGGCGAAACCATGTAGAGGAGGCGAATATGTGACACGCCGAGTTGTTGTGAGGACCTCTCTGCTGGACGACTGCGATTTAAAAAGTGCTCAACACTTGGAGACTTGCTCAACTCACATGAAGCCCGAACCTCCGGTCACCAGAACGGTTCTGCCGAATTCCATCATACGGGCATCTCTGCAGAAAACCAGCTGAAGACGACTTTAGGGGGATTCTCCATAACACGACAAAAGTAAATTCACTCGTTTATGCATTGCAGCGTGGAAAGCCTCCATAACGAGGGGAATGGGGCCAGAAGAGCGCCCTGCAGGGTGCCTCGGCTCTCTCAGTCGCCTCTTTAGCGCCTTTAGAACGCAACAGAGCCGCTGAGGAATTCACCACAGTCGACGGGCGTTTTGCGGCAGTGGGACACGTATAAACTGGGCGGGACGTGGAGCTGTTTGCGCATGCGCCTCCGCCCCTCCCCCTCGTCCAAAACACACTCTCCTTGTCTTTTTATTTATTTTTAAGTATTGCTTCTTTATTGGATGACGCAAATGCTGCAACTTTGTTTTGTGGCTGCTGACAGCTTTCAGTTCCTTCTCCGGCCAGCAGGTTATCCTTGTGTGTGTGTGTGTGTGTGGGGGGGGGGTTCACTTTTTATTAATGAGAAATCAGTACAATCCAAATAATACAATGTATGTATAGACAAATGCACAGCAGGATACAAAGAAAACAAAGCATACTCCAAAAGAAACAAAGACCAAGAGCAAAGGGTGTGTCAAATGAAGTGGTATAAACTGGGGGTGGGGGGTGGGGGGGTCAGTACAGTATTCTCAGGAAGACAAAATAGTTTCTCACATGTTTCTAGTGTTGGTGGCTTTACTGTGTTTACCACATTTGAGAGTATCTAAATATTGGTGAGAAATGGCTTTGAAGCTGAAGAAGTTGGGTTTAGGGGCGGAGGAGGTGCTGGTATGCACATGACATTTACCAGAAATTAAAAGCAGATCAATCCTGTGTGAAAAGTGGACATTATCAAGGGGCCATCTTTAGTTACTCCGCGTAAGACTTGCTCCATTTTCTCATTGCAGTTGGTGATTCTCCTGTGTATGAAGTTCTTAACATCAGTCCAGAGACACGCTGTATGTACATTCCCAGAAGAGATGAGTTGAGGATTCATCCTCATTTTCTACAAAAGCTCCAGCCAACACCAGCATCCATCCTCTAGCTAGAAAAGCAGGTCTTCACAGGGTAGCAACGGTGCATTATTTTGAACGACACTTCCTTAACTTTGTTAGTTAACAAGTTTGGGGTTTTTTTGAGCGAGAGAGTGAAGCCATGACCATTTCCACTGAATGCTGTCAAATATGTTATTCCAAAAGTAAACAGCAGAGGGAGTAGTAACCGCTTCCCTAAGAATGATATTCCTTATGCGCTGGTTAGTAGCTTTGACACTCAGTAAAGGACATTCAGCGTCAGTGTAAACGTTAACGGGGTCTAGGGAAGCAATCACACCAACATGTCGTGTGGGCGCAGAGGATAATAACATGTGGGCTGCAGGAGGGACTGCATCAAACTCAGCAGCATCACCCTCTGGACTGACAGGAACGTCATACAGGTGAAGGAATCCTTCATATGTGAGCAGATGGCCCGCTGAGTTGAATAGTTGACTAACTCAGTGTTTCCCAAGCCAGTCCTCAAGGACCCCCTATCCTGCAGATGTTCGTTGTAACCCTGCTTGTGCTTACTCAACCAATCATCTCACAGCACTGAATGATGCAAGGTGTGCATCATCTGACATAATATTGCTGACTGGTTGAATAACTGCAAACAAATCTGTGAATGTTCTCATTCATCCAGGTCGTCATGGTTACCCAAAGGAGTTGACTCAAGTGCAACTGGACTTGGTATATATCCGTGAGGACGTTTCGCCTCTCATCCAAGAGGCTTCCTCAGTTCTGCTTTTCTGACTAGACCAAGCTGGTCTGACTGGCTGCTGATGAGACTCAGCACTTGTCCTCTAGGGGGCGTTATCGGACCTACTGATATGCGTGGCTCTCCTGTGCTCCGATGTTTGGCCGCGCCCTTCGCCATGTGGACAGCCGGTGGTAAAGCTGGGCTATGAGAAGGCAGAGGGGCAGTTGCCTGCAGTCTAAGCGGGGCAGGCTGAGCTGCAGGACGGGGCTGGGAACACCGCAGTAGATGCAGAACGACACGAATCCTCAGCAGCTGGTCTCACTCGATGCATTTAAAGTACTTCTTCTGTCGTCGTTTAAGTTTTTATTTAAGTCTTTGTATTAGGCAAACACTGTATGACAAAAACCCAAATAAACAATACAACCATGTTACAACACAAACATGTACAACCATCAAATAAAACAGTCTTCCTCCCTTGTACGTGATAGCTATCCATCTTTTATAAGATTCAAAAATGAGGCCAGACCTGGTAAAAGTTCCCTTTTTGGGGGGGGGGGTTCCCCCCCTTTTCTCCCCAATTGTACTTGGCTAATTACCCCACTCTTCCATCCTGGTCGGTGCTCCACCCCCTCTGCTGATCCGGGGGGGGGGCTGCAGGCTACCACATGTCTCCTCCCATACATGTGGAGTCACCAGCCGCTTCTTTTCACCTGACAGTGAGGAGTTTCACCAGGGGGACGTAGCGCGTGGGAGGATCACGATTTTCCCCCAGCTCCCCCTCCCCCCTGAACAGGCGCCCCGACCGACCGACCGACCGACCGACCGACCAGAGGAGGCGCTAGTGCAGCGACCAGGACACATACCCACATCCGGCTTCCCACCCGTAGTCACGGCCAGTTGTGTCTGTAGGGACGCCCGACCAAGCCGGAGGTAACACGGGGAATCGAACCACCGATCCCCGTGTTGGTAGGCAACGGAATAGACCGCTACGCTGCCCGGAATAGAAAAGTACTATTGTTTGTATTGGGATATCACAAGTATTTCATGTAATTTTGCCCACACTTCTCTGGCATACTGCAAGGTTGGGTTACTCTCTTCACCAGACTACCCACAGCATTCTATGACAAGGTCTCAAGAGGTTTGAAAGGGGCCTTAGTTTCCTTCTCTATTGGTGCACAACCAAGGTATGTACCACAGCTGGCCCAGTGTTTGGTCAGCTGTGCCATCTTAAACGCAACATTAAAAAGTTCTACACTGGCCAAGGCTAGGCCTCCTTTACGTCTTGGAACATAAAGCTCTTGCATACTGAATCTAGGTTTCTTTCAGTTCCTTAAATAGTACTTAATGATCTGCTCATCTATTTGAAAATTCCTGAAGTTAAACTGAGGAGCAACTACCATCATTCATAACAATCTTTAATTATTTGGAAGCAGGCACATTTGGCTGCAGATGTTTTGACTGATTCATATCACCCCCGTATGACCCCTGATGTCGATGACGATGTACTTTATTAATCCCTGTGGGGGAATTCATCTTCTGCATTCAAGCCATCCTAAACGTACAGTCGGAGCAGTGGGCAGCTGCAGCGCAGTGCCTGGGGATTGACCCCAGCTCTTCCTGCCATGCCTCAGTCAGAGCAGTATGATTAACCCTACATATCTTTTGATGACTTGAATATTTTATGAGTCTGTACTTTTTTTGTACTGTATTGTCTTGTCTTGTTTTTTATTTTATGTTTTGTAACTTGCTGTGTGTTTGTATGTCTGCAACCCTGTTAACTGTGCTGCTGCCTGTCTTGGCTAGGACGCTCTTGTAAAACAAATGTTTAATCTCAACAAGTCTTTTCCTGATCAAACGAATGAAGAGAAGTACATTTGGTTCACTTGTGAGTGGTCATAATGTTTTGGCTCATCAGTGTACGCAGTCAGTGTAGAAGTGGCACTCTGGACTTGTAAAAGGTAAAGTTCTGACAAGGGACATACTACACCAGGTGATCGTTTTTCCTGCAGCACTTACTCCTCCATCTCTTGTTAAACCCCTGCATGAAGTCCATCCACAACCACCTCTCTTCCATGACCTTTAAGACATGATGCTGAGCTCAAACCAGGATGGATGATATATGAAACCTTGGTTCCTGTTACAAAGATGATTCCCTCCATAACTTTACATTAAAACTATTATGAAAAGATCCAAGTTGGTGCAACTTGGGCCGGAGCAGTTGTGACTGAACTACGTCATGACTGCCACAACAAAAAGCACCCTAAATAAATACAGGCCCAGGTCTCTACACTTAAACTGGAACTTATGTGGTGAGACAGAAACTTCTCATTCAACATGACAACCTCATTGACCCAAGTTCATTCCTGAACTGGATCCATGTATACAGGTGCTGTATCCATGTAAACGACACCTGTATCCATGTATACCGCACGTGTATCCATGTATATGACACCTGTATCCATGTATACTGCATATACCGCGCCTGGATCCATGTATACAGCACCTGGATCCATGTACACTGCATATACAGCACCTGTATCAATGTATACAGCACCTGAATACATATATACAGCACCTGAATCCATGTATACAGAACCTGTATCTAAGTATACAGCACCTGAATCCATGTATATGACACCTGTATCCATGTATACAGCACATGCATCGATGTATACAGAACCTGTATCCATGTATACAACACCTGAATCCATGTTTACAGAACCCGTATCCATGCATACAGCACTCGAATCCATGTATACAGCACCTGAATCCAAGTACACAGCACCTGAATCCATGTATGAAGAACCTGTATCCAAGTATACAGCACCTGAATCCATGTATGCAGAACCTGTATCCAAGTATACAGCACCTGAATCCATGTATACAGAACCTGTATCCAAGTATACAGCACCTGCATCCATGTATACAGAACCTGTATCCAAGTATACAGCATCTGAATCCATGTATGCAGAACCTGTATCCAAGTATACAGCACCTGCATCCATTTATACAGAACCTGTATCCAAGTATCTAAGTATACAGCACCTGAATCCATGTATGCAGAACCTATATCCATGTATACAGCACCTGAATCCATGTATGCAGAACCTGTATCCAAGTATACAGCACCTGAATCCATGTATGTAGAACCTACATCCATGTATACAGCACCTGAATCCATGTGTATCCAAGTGTACAGCACCTGTATCCATGTATACAGAACCTATATACATGTATACAGCATCTGAATCCGTGTATGCAGCACCTGAATCCATGTATACAGCACCTGGATCCATGTGTATCCAAGTATACAACACCTGCATCCATGTATACAGAACCTGTATCCATGTATGCAGCACCTGAATCCACGTGTATCCAAGTATACAGCAACTGTATCCATGTATACAGAACCTGTATACACGTATACAGCACCTGAATCCATGTATACAGAACCTGTATCCATGTATGCAGCACCTGAATCCATGTGTATCAAAGTATACAGCACCTGTATCCATGTATACAGAACCCGACTCCATGTATACAGCACCTGGATCCATGTATACAGCACCTGTATCCATGTATTCAGCACCTGAATCCATGTGTATCCAAGTATACAGCACCTGTCCAAGTATACAGCACCTGAATCCATGTATACAGCACCTGTATCCATGTATACAGCACCTGTATCCATGTGTATCCAAGTATACAGCACCTGTATCCATGTATACAGAACCAGACTCCATGTATACAGCACCAGTATCCATGTATACAGAACCTGACTCCATGTACACAGAACCTGTATCCATGTATACAGAACCTGACTCCATGTACACAGAACCTGTATCCATGTATACAGAACCTGACTCCATGTACACGTATACAGAACCTGTATACATGTATACAGCATCTGTATACCATATTTACATAACAAACCGTAAAAATAAATGAGGGCTCTACAAACAATTGAATCATGTTAGGCTGTGATTAGTCATGTTTAATCACAGAAATAAATTATATTCAAATTTAGTGCTACTCTTCTGGTAAAAGACCAAATATTTGTGCTGATGTTGTAGTAAGGAAAAATAAAATTCTTGGAGGAATCAATAAAATAGACTTTATTCAATAACATTTCAACGTGTTTTGATTTGTGAATGTAAACAGATGAGTTATAGTAAATTAAAATCTCATCCAGATGACCATAATGATCCTTCTGCTATTGCGTTTGTGGCTGTAGTTGAGGGACTTGTGGTGTGGCTACACCAGCAGGTGTGTTGTGACGAACACTGCCTGCTCTTCTGTCAGGGCAAACACCACCGTACTGGGCACTTGCATGGTGCTGTGGACGTGTGCTCTGCTGGAAAGACATTTCAAAATATTGTTTCTGCACAATTGTATTTTATCGAAAGTTCCACTGGGGAGCTGAAACATACTGTGTAGCGTGTCTTCAGCCACTGTTGTTCAGCCACACTGACTAGACGTCTGTCTGCTGTTCAGTCACACTGACTGACTGTCTGCTGTTCAGCCACACTGACTGACTGCTGCTGCATGTCAGACTGTCAGTCTGACTGGCTGCATGCTGCTCCCATGCCAGAGGAGTTTGGTGTCAAAAGAAGAAATGGGATTTTATTTGCCTTTCTTTTAACCCATTCTGCGTTACAAGTGGTCTGCATTAACAAATGAGTCCTAGTGAGAGTGTACAGTTCAGGACAGGTGTATACATGTATAGATATATACACGTATACATGTAGTTTGTGCAAGGACATGTACAGATGTATAGACATATACATGTATACATGTAGTTTGTGCAGGGACAGATGTACAGATGTAGTTTGTGCAGGGAGAGGAATGTTTTCAGGACTTGGTTCCAACACCTACTGACAACACATTACCGCTACAGAACCTCCTGGACATGTTTCATGCTCATCAGGATGAGGTGTGGGATGACCTGCTCATGTTATCTACACAGAGTTTCAGCCTGAAGCCAAAACCACATGGAAGTACATGTCCTGTCAGAACCCCCCCCCCCCCCATTAGAACCAACACAGCTTTCTAAACATGACAAGAGTCCATTCTGAGATGTGGATGCTGGTCACAGTGAAGAGCAAGTGAGTACATTATCCAGCAGAGGAGTTTGCCATAAGAAGCTTACATGAACTTAAACAGTACAAATTGATTTCATTGCTCTCAAAAAACGAATTACGAGTAATTCAATTACAACATACCAGGACTTATAAATAAATAATGATCAGTCAACACTTCACATCACACCTGATGGTGTGCAGTGTGGTGTCTGGCTGTCACACAATGTTTCTTCTCATGTTCTTCTAGTCCCTCAACATTTCTTCTCATGTTCTTCTAGTCCCACAATGTTTCCTCTCTTGTTCTTCTAGTCCCACAATGTTTCCTCTCTTGTTCTTCTAGTCCCACAATATTTCTTCTCATGTTCTTCCAGTCACACAATGTTTCTTCTCATGTTCTTCTAGTCCCACAATATTTCTTCTCATGTTCTTCTAGTCACAGAATGTTTCTTCTCGTGTTCTTCTAGTCCCACAATATTTCTTCTCATGTTCTTCTAGTCACAGAATGTTTCTTCTCGTGTTCTTCTAGTCCCAATGTTTCTTCTCATGTTGTTCTAGTCACACAACGTCTCTTCTCATGTTCTTCTAAGTACAGTGTTTCTTCTCATGTTCATCTAGTCCCACAGTGTTTCTTCTAATGTTCTGATAGTCACACGTTTCTTGTCATGTTCTTCTAGACCCACAATGTTTCTTCTAATGTTCTAGCCACATGGTGCATCACAACCTGTTAGAAACATGTGTACTTCATTGTGTAAAGCAAATCTAATGAAGGGAAAACAAATCTGTGGTCTTCCTGTCTCTATGGGATAACCGATAACCGTCCTTTAACCTTTTTCTCTTGTGTTATGTCCGTATTGAAACAAGTCAGATGTACCTTAAAGGAGTGCCTGAAAACCTGAACTGTCCAGAAACCAAGCTGAGAGACATGTGAGGATGATGACCATCTGTACTTCTCTACTGTTCACTTAGTCAGCTGTTGAAGTCTGCTGTTCCATAACTGGTGTGTGTGTGTGTGTGTGTGTGTGTGTGTGTGTGTGTGTGTGTGTGTGTGTGTGTGTGTGTGTCTCTCTCGCTCTCTCTTTCTCTTTCGCTCTCTAGGTAGAGAACAGGGGGCCAGTAGAGGCGGCAGTAAAAACAGGTCCAGTGTACAGTCCGGGTCCTTCCACAGGAACCTGTGAACATGAAGACAGTGACATGAAAATCAACATGACACCAGAGAACTGATCATAGTCACATCATGATGCTGAGTACCATTATAGCCAGGATCTGTGGCCACAGTGAGCTGTTTGCTGCCAACACATGGTCCCTGGTAACGTTGCTGGGCTCCTTACCCAGGAACAAAATGAAGTGAACCTGACTGAGACTGAACCTCCAGCTGCTCAGAGGCACTATGTCAGCTGCAGATCTCACACACCACAAATTATTAGGATTAATCTCGTGCACTCACATGTGGACACGTCACATACACACTGCTAGCTTCTGCCTCACACTCCCTACAACACTCTCTGCATTACATCCTTATTCTTACTCCCCCCCACTCCCCCCTTTTTTCTATCTTCTCCATCATTATAACTGCCATCCTAAACTGATGGATCGCTTTAATGATGTTTTGTGGAACACATGTCAGAATCTGTGTCTATGTCCATGTCTTATTCATTTTGTTGTTTTAATGTCACTTTTCATTTCTAAGTGTCCTTGTTTCACACTTGTAGTGTTGTGTCCCCCTCTGGGAAGAAAAAGAAAAGAAAAAACAACTAAAAACTTAAATCATTTTAAAGTTAATTCACAGCAAGCTAAAGAAGTCAGTAATGGGAAGTTAAATGACTGCAGTGAGTTTCCTCCACATGATTCACATACACTGCACCTGCCGGGGCAGTAGGGACACATCTCCACCAACTGTCAGGAGAGCTGAACTAGTCCCACCAACATGTAGGCTATTAATCCAGGCTAACATGTAGGCCTATTAATCTCGGCTGACATGTAGGCTTATTCTTCTTCTTCTTTTGGCTGCTACCGTTAGGGGTTGCCACAGCAGATCATCCGTTTCCATTTCTTCCTGTCCTCTGCAGCTTCCTCTGTCACACCAGCCACCTGCATGTCCTCCCTCACCACATCCAAAAACCTCCTCTTTGGCCTTCCTCTTTTCCTCTCCCCTGGCAGCTCCATATTCAGCTAACATGTAGGCCTAGTAATCCGGACTAAAATGTAGGCCTAGTAATCCGGGCTAATATGTAGGCCTATAATCTGGGCTAACATGTAGGCCTATAATCATTCATCATCAGCTGCTTCTCTGGGGTCGGGTCGCAGTGCCAGCAAGCTAAGTAGGGCATGCCAGACGTCCCTCTCTCCAGCAACGCCCTCCAGCTCCTCCTGGGGGATCCCAAGGTGTTCCCAGGCCAGATTGGACATGTAGTCCCTCCAGTGAGTTCTGGGTCTACCCCGGGGTCTCCTCTCAGTTGGATGTGCCCGGAAAACCTCCAAAGGAAGGTGCCCAGGAGGCATCCTAATCACATGCCCGAACCACCTCAACTGGCTCCTTTCAACGCGAAGGAGCAGCGGCTCTACTCCGAGCTCCCTCCGGATGTAAGAGCTCCTCACCCTATCTCTAAGGCTGAGCCCAGACACCCTACGGAGGAAACTCATTTCAGCCGCTTGTATCCGCGATCTCACCCTTTTGATCACTACCTAACACTCATGACCATATGCGAGGGTTGGAATGAAGATTGACTGGTAAACTGAGAGCTTTGCCTTCCAGCTTAGCTGATTTTTCACCACAACGGTCCAGTACAACGTCCGCATTACTGCTGATGCTGCACCAATCCGCCTGTCAATCTCCTGCTCCATCCTACCCTCACTCGTGAACAAGACCCTGAGATACTTGAACCCTTTCACTTGAGGCAACAACTCATTCCCAACCCGAAGGGAGCAATCCACCATTTTCTGGTAGAGAACCATGGCCTCAGACTTGGAGGTGCTGACTCTCATCCCGGCAATTTCACACTCAGTTGCAAACTGCCCCAGTGTGCTGGAGGTCTCGTTCTGATGAAGCCAACAAAACCACATCATCTGCAAAGAGCAGAGATGCAATTCTGAGGTTCACAAAATGGACACACTCCTCACCTTGGCTGCACCTTGAGATCCTGTCCCTGAATATCACAAACAGAATCAGAAACAAGGGACAACCTTGGCGGAGTTCGACACCCGCCGAAAATGTGTTTGGCTTTGTGCCGAGAATGCGGACACAGCTCTCACTTTGGTTATACAAGGACCGGATGGCTTGTAGCAACTGCCCCGGTACCCCATACGCCTGCAGAACCCCTCACAGAGTGCCCCGGGGTACACGGTTGTAAGCCTTCTCCAAGTCCACAAAACACATGTCGACTGGCTGGTCAAACTGCCATGCCCCCCTCAGCACTTCCGCAAGGGTAAAGAGGTGGTCCGTTGTTCCATGGCCAGGACATAATCTGCATTGTTTCTCCTGGATCCGAGGTTAAACAATCGGTTGGAGCCTCCTTTCGAGCACGCTAGAGTAGACTTTACCAGGGAGGCTGAGCAATGTGATGCCCCAGTAATTGGAGCACACCCTCTGGTCCCCCTTTCTGAATATGGGAACCACCACTCCAGTCTGCCACTCCACTTGTACTGCCCCTGACCTCCACGCGACACTGAAGAGGCGTCTCAACCAAGACAGCCCAACAATGTCCACAGCCTTCACCATCTCAGGGTGAATCTCATCCACACCTGGCGCCTTGCCACCGAGGAGCTTTTTAACTACCTCAGAGACCTCTCCCAGGGATATGGGTAGGGCTTCCCCTGAGTCTTTAGACTCTACCTCCTCCACTGAGGACGCGTTAGCTGGGTTCAGGAGCTCCTCAAAGTGTTCTTTCCTGCACTCGACAACATCTTCAGTCCGGGTCAACAGTTCCCCTCCCCGGCTGAACACAGCCTGAGTCGAGCCCTGCTTCCCCTTCCTGAGTCGCCGGATTGTTTGCCAGAACTTCCTTGAGGCCAACCGAAAGTCCTTCTCCATAGCCTCGCTGAACTCCTCCCACACCCGAGTTTTTGCTTCCGCAATTGCCAAAGCAGCAGCCCTACTGGCCTCCCAATACCTGTCTGCTGCTTCAGGAGACTGCTGGGCCAACCAAGTCCAAAAGGCCTCCTTCTTCAGCCTGACAACTTCCCTCACCTGCGGTGTCCACTACCATGTTCTTAGGTTGCCGTCTCAACAGGCACTGATGACCTTATGACCACAGCTCCTGCCTGCCACATCTGCAATAGGGGCTTTGAACATGGCGCACTCAGACTTCATGTCCCCAGCGTCCCTCGGGATACACGAGAACTTCTTCCGGAGGTGGGAGTTGAAGACCTCATAGACAGGGGCCTCTGCCAGATGTTCCCAGTTCATGTTTGGGTTTGCCAGGTCTGTCCGGCAGCCTTCCCCACCATCTGATCCTCCAACTCACCATTAGGTGGTGATTAGTTGACAGCTCTGCTCCTCTCTTCAAAACATACGGCCACAGATCTGATGATACAACTACAAAGTCTATCATCAATCTTTGGCCTAAGGTGTTTTGATACCAAGTACACTTATGAACTACCTTATGCTCAAACATGGTGTTTGTTATGGCCAATCCATGACTCGCACAGAAGTCCAATAACAAGGCACTGTTCAGGTTCTGATTGGGGAGGCCGTTCCCCCCAATCACACCCCTCCAGGTTTCTCCATCATTGCCCACGTAAGTGTTGAAGTCCCCCAGCATAAATATAGAGTCCCGAGGCGGAGCCCTATCCAGGACACCACCCAGAGACTCCAAGAAGGCCGGATACTCAGGCCTATTAATCCAGGCTAAAATGTAGGCCTATTAATCCAGGCTAAAATGTAAACCTATTAATCTGGGCTAACATGTAGGCCTATTAATACAGGCTAAAATGTAGGCCTATTAATCTGGGCTAACATCTAGGCATATTAATCCAGGCTAATTTGTAGACCTATTAATCTGGGCTAACATGAAGGCCTATTAATCCAAGTTAACATGAGACAACTGCCTTGGTTTAGGCCAAAGATGCTATGGTGCACCACAGCACTGTCTGTATGTTCTGCATTGTGCATGGAAACCGTTCTGAGATATGCTGGTCAGTGCTGCAGTACAGACAGATTTATGCTTCACATGTGTGATATTCACATTTAGCAGTTAATAACAACTTTGACCGAAATGTTTAAAAATATTTGCATTTGACATATTATGACTTGTGAATTTTTTTATACTGTATTCTTAATGCATCACTTTTCATACAATTTATTACATTTCAAAACACATTATACTAATGAGAATGAAGAGATGCCACACAAACTGTTTATTGTTCACAACCATTTAGGAATCTTTCTAAATGCTTTGTGTGTTAACTTATTTTTTTTCTTTTCTTTTTTTTCAGTTTCCCCCCCTTTTTCTCCCCAATTGTACTTGGTCAATTACCCCACTATTCCGAGCCATCCTGGTCGCTGCTCCACCCCCTCTGCTGATCCCAGGAGGACTGCAGACTACCACATGTCTCCTCCGATACATGTTGAGTTGCCAGTTGCTTCTTTTCACCTAAAAGTGAGGAGCTTCACCAGGGGGATGTAGCACATGGGAGGATCACGCTATTCCCCCCAGTTCCTCCTCCCCCCTGAACAGACGTGCTGACTGACCAGAGGAGGCGCTAGTACAGCAACCAGGACACATACTCACATCCGGCTTCCCACCCGCAGACACGGCCAATTGTGTCTGTAGGGACTCCCGACCAAGCTGGAGGTAACACGGGGATTCAAACCAGTGATCCCCATGCTGGTAGGCAACGGAATAGACCGCTATGCCACCCGGACGCCTGTGGGTAAATTTCTTACTAAGCAAATAGTCGATTCACAAAAACAGATGTTGGGCAGAAAATCGAATGCCTGCCAAAAGTGAATACCTTGTGTGGGAGCACAGCCTTATTCATTTGTGCCTACTGTAAGTAAAGCCTTGATAAAGAGCAGTATAGTAACACCCAGAAGGTTGAATCAGTTCCTCTAGACACAAGGTTTATTGAGAGAAATGTTTCATCACTCATCTAAGCGACTTATTCAGTCTCAACTGACTGCAGATTATAAACAGCACAATGGTAGAAGAACCGAAGACAACGATCTGTTTCATATGCAAATTACCAGGACCATTAACTAGAGTCCAAGGGCCATGTGTACATTATAGTGCACGCTGTTAAGTGCCAGGAGGATTGCCGTAACTTGTACACCGGGAAACTAAAAAGACGCTGGCCAAGAGGATGGCTCAACACAGGAGAGCTAACACGTTAGACCAGGACTCCACAGTCCACCATCTACACCCATCTACACAGTCTACACCATCTACACATTCTACACCCATCTACAGTCTACACCATCTAAAGTCTACACCCATCTACAGTCTACACCATCTGCACCCATCTACACAGTCTACACCCATCTACACATTCTATACCATCTACACCATCTACTCATCTACACAGTCTACACCATCTGCACCCATCTACACAGTCTACACCCATCTACACATTCTATACCATCTACACTCATCTACACAGTCTACACCATCTACACATTCTATACCATCTACACTCATCCAAACAGTCTACACCATCTGCACCCATCTACACAGTCTACACCCATCTACACAATCTATACCATCTACACCCATCTACACTCATCTATACAGTCTACACCCATCTACAGACCAGTGGCCACTCTTTCAGGGATGAGGATGTGCACATCCTTGATAGGGAGGAACGCTGCTCTGAACGGGGAGGCCATCTATGTGGGGAGGGAATGACCATCCCTGAACGGGGGGGGGGCTAAGAGTACATCTGTCACCATCTTACAATGCTGTGATTGCAAACATTCCCCAATCCTCTGTGAATAGTACACATGGCCACTGAAACTCTAGTTAATGGTCACGGTAATTTACATATGAAAGTGATCATTGGTTTCCATCATTATGCCACTGTGCTGTTTGTAACCTGCACACAGTTGAGACCAAATAAGTCATTTAGATAAACGATGAAACATTTCACTCAGTAAACATGTCCAGATGAACTGACTCAACCTTCTGTGATTTCCTTACCTGGATTATTGAGCATGTATTTTATATATATACAGTGCTGCTTGAAAGTATGTGAAACCCTTGAGCAGTTTAGATTTTTCTGTTGTTTTACCATGATTTTCTTATTCTATCATCACCAGTTTTTATGTATGAAATGTCAGATATATGTTTATCAGTTGCAGGTACTTGTTGAGTGGGACTTGTTTAAGTAGCCCAAAAACTACATGAAACATGGAATTAGGGTATGTGCAAAAGTAAGTGAACCCCCAGCTGCATTGGTTAAGTCAAGCAGGTAACAGACTCGGGTGAAACACATTTGGGTGCTTAATTAATCATTTAAGCAGACCAATGAAATGAGACATCCTTGGGAAAGGGTTTGGCCTGCACTAATTAAAAGAGAGAGGAAACCAACCAAACCACTGTGGTCCCATACAAATCAACAATGCCGAGAGCAAAGGGGATATCGAGGACAGGAAGAAGAGGGTAGTGACAGCCCATCAGTCTGGGGAGGGATATAAGACCATCTCCAAAAGATTCCAGCTCCATCCATCCACTGTAAGACAAATAATTTACAAATGGAGGGCCTTCAACATGACAGCAACTCTGCCTAGAAGTGGACGCCCATCAAAACTATCACCCAGAAGCACCAGAAAAATAATAAATCAGGTAAAGGCCAACCCACACATCACCTCTAGAGAGTTGCACACCTCTCTGGTAGCATCTGGGACAAATGTGCATGCATCTACAATCAGACGAAAATTGAATTAGCCATGACATTCATGGGAGGGTTGCTAGAAGGAAGCCTCTGCTCTCAAAAAAGAACAAAGCTGCCCGTTTCAACTTTGCCAGAGAGCACTTGGACAAACCAGAGGCCTTCTGGAAGTCCATTCTCTGGACAGATGAGTCCAAAATAGAATTATTTGGTCACAATCAAAACCAACATGTTTGGAGAAAAGGCAACACTGCATATGAAGAAAAGAACCTCCTCCCAACAGTGAAGCATGGTGGTGGAAATGTGAAGGTCTGGGGCTGCTTTTCTGCTTCTGGACCTGGACGACTCCATATTATCCAAGGAACCATGAATTCTCCGGCATATCAACAAATTCTTGACCAGAATCTCCTGCCATCAGTCAGGGAGTTGAAGCTGGGACGAAAATGGATTATGCAACAAGACAATGACCCAAAGCATTCCAGCAAAACTACAAAGGCATGGCTTCAGAGAAAGAGGATTCGTACTCTGGATAGGCCCAGTCAAAGACCGGATCTTAATCCAATTGAAATGTTGTGGCGAGACCTGAAGAAGTTGGCACATACCAGATGTCCCTCCAACCTCTCTCAACTGGCTGAGTTCTGCAAGGAGGAGTGGGCAAAAATCCCCATAAGCAGATGCGAGAGACTGGTTAGTGGTTACAGAAGACGTTTGGTTGAAGTAATGGCTGCAAAAGGAGGAGCCACAAGCTACTAGTACAAGGGTTCACATACTTTTGCACATGTTAAATTTTCAGTTTTTGTGAAATAAACTACCTTTGTTGAATTAAATAATGAAAATATATCTCTTTTTATGTGTGTGTCCATTATTTGGAAGGTGTGCTTTACAAATTGGGATTTGGATGTATGTGTAATAAGCTTATCTTAATGTTTTTTACAAAAACAGTGACCATGTCTGGAGGGTTCACAAACTTTCAAGCAGCACTGTATATACACTACCGTTCAAAAGTTTGGGATCACCCAAACAATTTCGTGTTTTCCATGAAAAGTCACACTTATTCACCACCATATGTTGTGAAATGAATAGAAAATAGAGTCAAGACATTGACAAGGTTAGAAATAATGATTTGTATTTGAAATAAGATTTTTTTTACATCAAACTTTGCTTTCGTCAAAGAATCCTCCATTTGCAGCAATTGCAGCATTGCAGACCTTTGGCATTCTAGCTGTTAATTTGTTGAGGTAATCTGGAGAAATTGCACCCCACGCTTCCAGAAGCAGCTCCCACAAGTTGGATTGGTTGGATGGGCACTTCTTTGAGCAGATTGAGTTTCTGGAGCATCACATTTGTGGGGTCAATTAAACGCTCAAAATGGCCAGAAAAAGAGAACTTTCATCTGAAACTCGACAGTCTATTCTTGTTCTTAGAAATGAAGGCTATTCCATGCGAGAAATTGCTAAGAAATTGAAGATTTCCTACACCGGTGTGTACTACTCCCTTCAGAGGACAGCACAAACAGGCTCTAACAGGTACTATTTAATGAAGATGCCAGTTGGGGACCTGTGAGGCGTCTGTTTCTCAAACTAGAGACTCTAATGTACTTATCTTCTTGCTCAGTTGTGCAACGCGGCCTCCCACTTCTTTTTCTACTCTGGTTAGAGCCTGTTTGTGCTGTCCTCTGAAGGGAGTAGTACACACCGGTGTAGGAAATCTTCAATTTCTTAGCAATTTCTCGCATGGAATAGCCTTCATTTCTAAGAACAAGAATAGACTGTCGAGTTTCAGATGAAAGTTCTCTTTTTCTGGCCATTTTGAGCGTTTAATTGACCCCACAAATGTGATGCTCCAGAAACTCAATCTGCTCAAAGAAGTGCCCATCCAACCAATCCAACTTGTGGGAGCTGCTTCTGGAAGCGTGGGGTGCAATTTCTCCAGATTACCTCAACAAATTAACAGCTAGAATGCCAAAGGTCTGCAATGCTGTAATTGCTGCAAATGGAGGATTCTTTGACGAAAGCAAAGTTTGATGTAAAAAAAATCTTATTTCAAATACAAATCATTATTTCTAACCTTGTCAATGTCTTGACTCTATTTTCTATTCATTTCACAACATATGGTGGTGAATAAGTGTGACTTTTCATGGAAAACACAAAATTGTTTGGGTGATCCCAAACTTTTGAACGGTAGTGTATATATATATATATATGGTCAAAATTATTAGCCCCCCTTCATGAAATCAAACAAAACCCTTGACTTTTCCATGGAAATGACCGTAACCAAAAGTGTTTATAGTTTAATTGCTTCCAAAAGTACAAAGACAAAATCTCCACTAAGCTTGATTAAGATATTTTACTGATGTGCTGAATTGAAACAAGAAAAAACAAAAATGACAAGGCCAAAATTATTAGCCCTCTGACAATTAATAGTCAATAGTGTAACCTTTCTGACAACAACCTCTTATGGTGGTTCCTAACTAGGTTGGCACATGTCTCTTGAGGGATCTTAGCCCATTCTTCCATGGCAAACTGTTCCAGCTCATCCAGATTGCCTGGTTTTCCAGCATGGACATTAACCTTCAGCTCCCGCCACAGATTCTCAATAGGCTTGAGATCTGGGCTCTGACAGGGCCACTCCAGGACCTTGATTTTGGTGTCCTTCAGAAAGTTTTGGACCAACTTGGATGTATGCTTTGGGTCATTGTCTTGCTGGAAGACCCAGCAGCGACCTAAAGCTAGACTGGCAGCAGATTTCTTTACATTATCCTTCAAAATGTCACCATAATCTTCTTTCTTCATGGTCCCATGCACCCGAACAAGGTTCCCTGTGTCTGAAGCAGCAAAACAGCCCCACAGCATTATGCTCCCACCACCATGTTTAACTGTGGCAACTGTGTTTTTAGCGTTGAAGGCCTCTCCGTTCCTTCGCCAAACAAAAGCAACATCCACGTGCCCAAACAGCTCAAGTTTAGTCTCATCAGACTAAAGGACAGACTTCCAGAACTCATGCCCATGTTTCAGATGTCCACGGGCAAACTTCAGTCTGGCTCTGATGTGCCGCTGTCTGAGCAATGGAGTTTTTCTTGGACGATGACCTTGAAGCCCACCACGATGAAGAGCCTTCACAACAGTCTTCCTTGAAACATCAAGTCCAGAAGAGGCCAGGTCAGCAACAATCATCTTGGCAGAGATCCAGGGATTGTTGTTGACCTCTCTGACTATTTTCCTCTCTAAAGTTTTTGAAATCTTGCACTTTGGACCAGGCCCAGGTTTGTTTCTAACACAATTTGACTCCTTGTGCTTTGCAATGATGCAACGCACAGCTGTTCTAGACACTGTGAAATGCTTGGAAAGATGAGCATCCACTATCTTCTTTCTGAGTTCCAGACTGATTTCTTTACTTTTTGGCATGATGAAATGATTCTTACCAAGAATTTAAGCGTAGTCCCTCTCAATCAAGTGTTCAAGTGCCACTAGCCCTGTTCACTGGAGTCCCTTAAGTAAAGTTCAATGCTGACTGATTGTTCAGGTGTGGTTTGAAAGCTGATTGATTGGTAAGGTGTGTTTTGAAAGGAAAAAAAATCACATGGGGGCTAATAATTTTGACCACCTCAATTTTCACTACATTTGGTATAACACAAACCTGAAGATTTATTTTACATTCCAAAATGTACTAAATAGGGGCCTTAACATTGATGAATGTTTTACTATGTAAAGTTTTATGAATGATGCAAACATTGGCAGAATTTTAGGTGAATGTTCCATAGTTCCTTGGGGGCTAATAATTTTGACCTTAACTGTGTGTGTGTGTATGTGTGTATATATATATATATATATATATATATGGTGAAGTCAAGAAAATTTGCACAATGACATCAATTTACCTCTCCCAAAGCTTGTAGGGCCACGGTGGCTGCCATGGCTTTGGCATGTTTCTTATTAGGACTGGCTGTCTGAGGTTGGTAATCGATACCATTCACTGTCACCTGCAGAAAGGAAAAGAGGGAAGGAAGGCAGTTGGAGACAGGGACACATACAGACACATATCTATCTCACTGTTTGGTGTTGAGGATGGAAGGGGGTAAAGTAGCTTCTAACTCACATCAGACTCGCCCTGCCCCAGTCTTGTGCATAGAATTCACAGTAGCCAGCAAAAAACGTAAAGAAGCCAGAACCATCTGGAAGGCTTCTGTGGCATTCTTCCCCAGGAAATAAAAAAAAGGAAAAAAAAGGTGCAATTTGGTGGCTTCTGCACCTTTTAGAGATGTAATTTAGTGGGCGTCTGGGTGGAGGGGCGGTCTATTCCATTGCCTACCAACACGGAGCTCACAAGTTCGAATCCCCGTGTTACCTCCAGCTTGGTCAGGTGTCCCTACAGACATAATTGTCTGTGTCTGTGGGTGGGAAGTCAGATGTGGGTATGTGTCCTGGTTGCTGTACTAGCACCTCCTCTGGTCGGTTGTGGGGCCTGTTCAAGGGGGAGGGGCAACTGGGGGGAATAGCGTGATCCTCCCCCATGCTACGCCCCCCTGGTGAAACTCCTCACTGTCAGGTGAAAAGAAGTGGCTGGTGACTCCACATGTATTGGAGGAGGCATGTGGTAGTTTGCAGCCCTCCCCGGATCAGCAGAGGGGGTGGAGCAGTGACCGGAACGGCTTAGAAGAGTGGGGTAATTGGCCAAGTACAATGGGGCAGCGTCCATGAGCTATTTTTAGCCCTTCCTGAGCGGAAGCGGAAGCTTCGCAGCAAACGGAAGTCAGACATCGGATGCACCAGACTACATTAGAAGTAAGCAGTTTGTTATAATTTTCTTCATTTTTTGCGTAATTTAATGTTATCATTATATGGCAGCATATACGTGAGTTGGTGTTGTAAACACAGCCATGCTGTACTGTCTAACGTGCTCCGCATGTCTGACTTCCTGTGACGCGTCCATAGCGACAGCGATGCTGTGACATCACTCGGACACTGCCCCAATTGGGGGTGAAAAAGGGGGGAACCCCCCCCCCCCAAATTTTTTTTTTGATTTGTATATCTTGTAACAATACTGGTTAGGCACCTGCTAAAATGGTTACTAGCATTCACATACTTATAAGCTACATCCAGGATCTAACAGCACTGGGCTGATGTCCAGTCTGGATTTCATCGATACAGAGAATGAAATAGAGGACTTTTTCAGCAGGACTCTTCTGATTTCCCTATCAGGAACACAACCACTGTTATAGAGCTCAGTGACCAAGAACAGAGGGTGGTGGTTGTACTGGACAGTTTCAAGCAAAAATACAGAGACCGACATGTACAGGAAACAGCCACACATGCACCTGCATGGTATATCCACATGATTCGTACCTTAAAGAGGAAGTTCTTGCGGTGGTCTGGGCCACTGTGGTGCACCATAACGAAATCAGGCTGCATTATCTTCCTCTTGTTGCACAGCTCAATCAGAGCTGACACTGGGTGCTTCCCTGGGGAGGACAGAGCGAGACAGTGATCATACATCAGTAACACAGGTGCACAGCACTAGCTGATAACCAGCTTACACACAAGAGCCCTATGCATTATAATGCTCACCAAACATGTGGCTCACATGTTGGGTTTTCAACAGTGAGGAAGCTGTGAACTAGTTCTTCCCATTACAGGTATACATACAGTCACAACCCTTATACTAGTGATTACATCCTTTTAGGTGGGTATGATCATTATGAGTGGCCAAGTTGCCCCCCCTCCCTCTTGAATGACAATCTAATTGACCTGTGTACAATTATTGAATGAATATAATGTAAGACAACTTTATTATTACCCAAATGGGAAACTCATTTGCCACCAGTCAAGGAGCATAAACACATCAACAACAGACAGTCATCACGCACGGTTAAAAAAAAAGAAAGTACAAATAAATCACAGACTTGACATGATTATGAAGCAGGAACAGGCATCACATCTAACCAATGCATATACAAACAGCAACAATAAAAAGAGCAAGTGCAGTTACATTCCAGAGGGCACTGCAAACGTTCATGAAAGGATTTCACTGCAGCGGGAACAAAGAACCTCCTGAATCTCTCTGAAGAACACAGAGGCATCACCAGTTGTTCACCAAAGGAACTTACCAGATAAGTAAACATAGAATGTAAAGGATGGCCTTCATAATGTAAAACGGCCCGCATGTTGGACCCGGTTCTCTTCTGTAGAGTAACCTTCAGTGACTCTGGAGTCATGCCAATAACAGAACCTGCCATTTTAATCAGCTCATGAATCCTGTTTGGGCTCCTACTGATGTGCTTCCCTCCCAGCAAAGCGTAGCATAAAAATTACAATTGTTAGAACCCCCTCCTAAAAAACATGCAGGAGTTTCTAATTGACATCAAATGATCTCAATTTCCTAAAGAAGAATAATCTGGACTAAGATTTCTTAACCATGACATTAATTCCAAGTCATGACATTCCTTCCAAGTCAGTTTGCTATCTGAGTAGACACCGGACCATCTCAACTGGAGGACCTTTATTCATGACTTGAGAAACCTCCCTTTTTTTCCCTAAAGTCAACGATCATCTCCTTGGTCTCATTAATGTTCAAGTGTAAGAAATTAGAATCAAACCAGCTGACAAAGGAGTCCACTTCTCTTCTATAGGCCTCATCATGATTTATTAGCGAAACCAGGGCACAGTCATAAAAACATTTTTGTAGGTGACCAGAGATCTGTCTAAACCTTCTTCACACTGTATACAGTGTGAAGAAAAGAAGGAGATACTGAGTTGGGATTTCTTCCACCTATGCGACACTCTTCTGACTTCCCTTCTCAGATAATGGATGTTGTCGTTAATCCAGGGGCAGGAGCTAGTTCACCAAAACGACCTGGTAGTGTAGGGAGCTGTGGTATCTTGTGGAGAAGCACACTGAACACTGAACCAGGTTACGAGAGCATAAAAGATGCGATTGTAATATGTTATATTAAAACCATAACTCTGAGGGTGTCCGGGTAGTGTAGCAGTCTATTCCATTTCCTAACAACATGGGGATCGCCGGTTCGACTTCCTGTGTTACCTCCGGCTTGGTCGGGCGTCCCTACAGACACAATTGGCCGTGTCTGCGGGTGGGAGGCCGGATGTGGGTATGTGTCCTGGTCGCTGCACTAGTGCCTCCTCTGGTCGGCCGGGGCGTCTGTTCAAGGGGGAGGGGGAACTGGGGGGAATAGCGTGATCCTCCCACGTGCTACTTCCCCCTGCTGAAACTCCTCACTGTCAGGTGAAAAGAATTGGCTGACGACTCCACGTATCGGAGGAGACATGTGGTAGTCTGCAGCCCTCCCCGGATCGGCAGAGGGGGTTGGGCAGCCACCGGGATGGCTCAGAAGAGTGAGGTAATTTGTCAGATACAATTGGGGAGAAACAGAACTTCCTGCAGTTTCCACGTGACTGTAGATGCTATGTAAAAATATATATTAAGGCATGATCTCCTTCCACTTTCTTCCTGTATGCAAACTGCAAATGATCCTGAAATAATGAGAGCTGTGTACTATGGTGTCCAACAACAACCCTTTCAAGGCACTCCCTCATGTGGGAAGTTAAGGCTATAGGCCAAAGATCATTCAGTTCACAAGCACAGGTTTCTTTGGAATATGAACAATGCATGATGTTTTTCACATTACTGGAATTTTAGCTGAAGAAAGAGCTATTAAAAAGTGACTTAAAAACAAAGCACAACTGATCAGCACAGACTTTAAATGTGCATGGATGCACACTGTCAGGACCAGTTGTGCTATTGGTTTTAAGATGTTTGAATTGTTGACGGATTTCATCAACACTAACAATAACTAGCAATCAACACTACACATTTCAGGACTACTTTGAGACAATACCATCAGGGTGCTCTCATGGCCTGCAGCGAAGTCTTGGTAGTCAAACCTTCAAAAAACTGGTTGGTATTTGGATAAATCCCAATACACTAAACAAAAATTGCCTGTTCCATAGCCAGTAATACATTTCAGTAATACATTCCATAAAGCTCTAGTGGTGCTATTAGACAAAACCAAACCTTGTCTTCAACCTTGTCTTTGTAGTCCCTCTTTCCCTGTCTAATAAGTCTTTTCAGCTCCATTTCGGCAGCTCTGATTCTATCGTATCACCACTAGCAAACACAGCCTTTTTCCTGTTTACGGTAAGTTTAATCTCCCTCATCACCCATGGTTTAGTAATTGAAAAAAATTGAATTGAAAAATGATTTGCAAGGAATAACAGTTTCCACACAATAATCAATATAACTTGTAACCTTGTCACGAATACTGCCCGAGTCCTTGTCCCCATCCAGAAACACAGTCCAACTGGTGCAGTCAAAGCAAGCTCTTAGTGAATCACCAGCCTCCTCTGACCATCCTGTCTCAGGTGTGACCAGCTGCCTCCAGACAACTTGGGAATATCGGAATGTCACAGAGAGGAAGTAATGCTCAGTCAGACCGAGGAGAGGCAGCAGTCTTGTGACAAAACTGTCTCTGATGTTTGCCTAAAACAGCTCTACAGTTTCATCATTCCTCGTGGGACAAAACACCAATTTTTTTTTTAAACAAGGGTAAAGTGGAAGAGAACGAACTGTGGTTTATGTCCCTGTTTATGATCACAGTTGCAACTGGTGGTCGTCCGGGTAGTGTAGCACTCTATTCCGTTGCCTACCAACACAGGGATCGCCAGTTCAAATCTCTGTTTTATCTCCGAATTGGTTGGACGTCCCTACAGACACAATTGGCCGTGTCTGCAGGTGGGAAGCTGGATGTGGGTATGTGTCCTGGTCCAGTGCCATGTATAGAGAGTCTGGCCAACTGCCTACACGGGCGCCATATTACCTACCAACTGGTAGCAGCCCCATGCGCGCACTATTAAAAATTGCACTCACTTCATGATCTCTAACGCTGCACTTTCAAAGAAATAAGGGAAAACAGAGATGGGGTGCCGGGTGAGGTGCTCAGGCACGGTGGGCGTGGCTATGGTGCAGTAGGCATGACAAACGTAGGAGCGGGCATGATGGAAAGGACGCATCAAGCGGGTACATTTCGAGTGTTGTGAGTGAAGTTGAAGTCAGCGTGAGTGAACTGGACAGTACTGGTTGATATACTAGATATACCTGTAACATGCGCGGATCCAGGGTGCGCACCTGGGCTGTCATTTCCCCCCCCAAGCGACATAACAATGGAGAACGCATTGGCCTAGAGGCTTCTGATTGGTTCTGACCAGGATGTAGGTCGGTATACGTCATCAGCAGGACAGCAACGATGGCAATACGTTACAATCGCCCACGTGTATTTGTTTACACTTTGCTTTCGCCCGACTACTGTTGATACTGTATAGAGATTGATACTCATGAAAGCTTGGGTTTTGGCTTGTTCTGTGGTCTTCCTAAGGTCGTGTATTTCTTTACCACAAAAAAAGTCTCTAAATTTAAGGCAAAGTTCATGATTTTTTATATTTCTTATGGGTAGGGCGTGAGTCATCCACAATTAGCAGTTAGCCAGCCGTAAGTGTACATTTGAGTGAATAGCGTGTCTGTGAATGTTCTCATTCATCCAGGTCATGGTTATCCAAAGGCGTTTCGCCTCTCATCCAAGAGAGTGGCTCTTTTGTGTACCGATGTTTAGCCACGAACTGAGGAAGCCTCTTGGATGAGAGGAGAAACGTCGTCACGGATATATACCAAGTCCAGTTGCACTTGATTCAATTGAGTGAATAACAGGTTTGGGAGTTGAAGCTCAATGATTGCCTGGACTTAACTCGTGTATGTTAACTTGAAAAGGATGAAACTTCCACAGGACTCTGATGTAAGAAAGGATAAAACAAGTATTTTATTCCACAGTTGGTAGTATCTTCCTACAGGAATATTCAAGGTCAAGTTATCCTTAATCAGCAACTGTACTACGGTAAGAAACACGTGTGGCTCGGTTGCTGCTTGGCTTCAACTCCACACAGAACAAAATGTCCTCTCCCTGTCTCCCTTGGTAAAACCACAAGACCTATGTCTAACCTAAATCACTGTTCTAACAGCAAGTTCACAGTGTTGCCTTTTACAAAATATCACGCTTACATCAACATCAATTAAATCAAATGATTATTAGCTGACTTTTAACAACTACTATTAATTAACTTATTCAATGAAATAACTTATCTCAATTTACATAAGCTATTAACCCAACACAGACTACGCTTATTTATAGAACTAAACGTATAAACGTAACTTGGCTCCCACAATAGGTGTGATCCCCAGATACAGAAGTTTGACACCTGGAGTGTGTGATTTCTAAAAATAAAAGGTGTATTACATTCAATGTTATAAAGTTGGCTTCATGGATAATGTGATTGTTGGGCTTCCGTCTCAAAATGCAAGGTTGTCCAAAACAGCCCAGATTCCTCCCCAAAAATGTATGGCATGGAGAACCCCCCCACCCACCCACACACTTTTAGGCCTCTGGCGGAAGCTCTGAAGTAATGTAATATTACAGGTTGCTTCATTTATTTAATATAAAAACATTTTCAAAAACCAAGCTCTTGCAGTAACACACCCAGACACACACAAACACACACACACACTCAGAGAGAGAGGGAGAGACACTGACAAGACAGGCGCAAAACCAGATAACTGAGCAACTCATCTTAATTTTGGCAACACATATGCCCTGAACGGATTCCTCTGTGGGGGTGAAATACGTCTAAGCTTTTGGATGTAGGGCATACAGATATGCCCATGGAGATGAAGTTGGGGGTACTTTACTCTCTCACCTAGAAAGTTATCTAAAACCCTGAATTAGGCCTATCAACTTCTTCTGAAGCATCCAGAGTACAGAGAGCACAAGTAGGAATAAGCTGAGGGGGACCAGCCCAGCCTGCGAATCTTCACGGTCCAAACTGCCCTCCTCTGTGCATCCTGTGGAAATCGATGCATCATACGGCCTTGTCCTGGCCAAACAGAACAGTCCCAAGCCGCACAACACACCATTTCTCCTTCAACTGCTACACATCAGCGAGAAATGGACCGAAAACCCAGCAAAAATCATTGAAATGTCATGATGACACAGTCAGACGTTGGTAGGTAACATGGCGCCCTCAAGGACGTGACAGGCTTTCGGCAAATCACAGCACGTGTTGCAAAGATCAAAGCATGGCCAGACTCTCTCTATACACGGCGCTGTCCTGGTCGCTGTACTAGCGCCTCCTCTGGTCGGTTGAGGCACCTCTTTGGGGGGAGGGGGAACTGGGAGGAATAGCGTGATCTTCCCACGCGCTATGTCCTCCTGGTGAAACTCCTCACTATCAGGTGAAAAGAAGCGGCTGGTGACTCCACATGTATGAGAGGAGGCATGTGGTAGTCTGCAGCCCTCCCCAGATCGGCAGAGCGGATGAAGCAGCGACCGGGACAGCTCAGAAGAGTGGCGTGATTGGACAGGTGCAAGTGGGGAGAAAGAGGGAAAAACAAAAACAAAAACAAAAAACAATTGCATCTGGTGACACGCGTTGAAGATGGGGAGTAACCCTCGGAATTGTATCAACGGCCAATTTACCGTTGGCCAATGGAGGAATGTAGCCAGTTTAGACAACGATATTAGGGAACTAGCACGGCAGATTATATGTTTGGCAATTCACTGCAAGTAGCTCAATGTTTGGATCATACGCCGACTCCTCCACCGGGATATTTCCAGGGTGACACCACCTACAATTCACATAGAAGCAAACACGCCCTCCAACTTCTTTACCAGTCTACACAGTCTCTGTTCCCCATAATAACAGAGGGTAACTCAGGTTTGTACCCCAGCTGTCTATTCTTTACATGGAGCCCTCCTCTGTGACCACTCTTCCTTCCTTTCAACCAAACATGGGCAACTGGCGAGCCGCGGGCCGCATCTGGCACCTGTCCTCACTCAGTGCGGCCCGCGGGTCAATTTCCAAATATCAATAAATTGTTGGCTTCACAGGTGTTGGAAGCAAGCGAACCATTTGACCACATTTCAATTGGATCCTATTCGTAATCATTTTGTCCACTGATAGAGGGCGCACCCTCGAAACACAAGAGGCCTGTAGCCAAACAACTACTTGCACATTGTCTCATCTTGGTCTCGGCGGGCCTTTTCCGCAATGACATGTGACGAGGAGAGACATGAGCGGCAAAAAAGAAAAGAAAACTTGACCTAGGGAACCGTGTCTTGCAGGCAAGATTGGAAACAATATCTTTTTACACAATTCAAAGGCAAACATATATGTTTAGTGTGCCTGGAAACAAAATCAGCCATGAAGGATTTCAACTGGAGTTTTTTTTATTTATATATATATAAATGTCATCAGGTGTGGAGGTGTTCAAGAAAGAGCTGGGTCTTTAGCTTCTTCTTAACGATGGAGAGGGACTCGGAGGATTGAATGGAGTTTGGTAACTCGTTCCACCACTGGGGAACTACAGAAGACAACAAGAGTCTGGCTAGTGACTTAGGGCCCCATTGTGACGGAAGTGCCAGGCGCCTTTCATTGGCAGAGCGCAGAGAGCAGGATTGAGTGTGGACCTGAATGGGGGAGTTCAGGTAGGCAGGAGCCGTTTTAGGTGCCGTTTGGTAAGCCAGCATTATGGTTTTGAATTTGATGCAGGCAGCAACTGGGAGCCAGTGGAGGGATATGAACATCCACTTGTGTCCATCCCATCAAATCTTGTTAAGGACTGTCTCACAGCTATCGCCTTACTCATCAGAGTAATCATTAACTCCTCCTTCAGCTCTGATTCAGTTCCCTATACACTTTAACTGGCTGCTGTCACACTCAACCCTGATATCATGGGCAAATTCTGGTCTATCTCCAATCTCCCCTTTCTGTCAAAAATACTGGAACATGTAGTAGTTGCCGCCAAACTCAAAGCTCACTTCATCTCCAACAACCCGTTTGAACCATTTCATTCTGGTTTCCACTCACAGTACAGCACAGAAACAGCCCTCCTTAAAGTCACTAATAACCTCCTCCTCTCCGCACTCTGGCCTCTTCAGCATTTTTATCCTCCTCGACCTCACTGCAGCTTTGGAAACCATCAACAATATCGTTCTTCTCTCCTCCCTCAACATCATCAGTACAGCCCTCTCCTGGCTAAATTCATATCATCAACAACTGCCCCTCCTTCTGTCCACTGTCCCAAGGCGTCCCCCATGGTTTGGTGCTTGGTCCCTTCCTGTTCATCATTTCCATGCTGCATTGATCTGTCCATATTCAAATCATTAATCAAAACTCGCCTCTTCAGAATTGCATTTAATTTATGATTAATGTTGTGTGTTTCATGCTTTTCGCTTTGTTACTTTTATGTTTATTTTAACATATGTCAAGTATCTGAGTATTTTGGAAAGTGCTGTACGAATAACTACTACTACTACTTTCGGCTGCTCCCATTAGGGGTCACCATAGTGGATCATCCGTTGTCATTTCTTCCTGTCTTCTGCATCTTCCTCTGTCACACCAGCCCCCTGCATGTCTTCTCTCACCACATCCATAAACCTCCTCTTTGGCCTGCCTCTTTTCCTCTTCCCTGCCAGATCCATATTCAGCATCCTTCTCCCAATATACCCAGCATCTCTCCTCCACACATGTCCAAACCATCTCAATCTTGCCTCTCTTGCTTTGTCTCCAAACCGTCCAACTTGAGCAGTCGTTCTAATATAATCATTCCTAATCCTGTCCTTCTTCATCACTCCCAATGAAAATCTTAGCATCTTCAACTCTGCCACGTCCAGCTCTGCCTCCTGTATTTTCATCAGTGCCACTGACTCCCTCTTCACTCTTCCTCTTCACTCCAGTGCATACCTCCACCTCTCCAGGCTCTCCTCAACCTGCACCCTACTCTCGCTACAGATCACAATGTCATCCGCAAACATCATCATCCACGGAGACTCCTGCCTGATCTTGTCCGTCAACCTGTCCGTAACCATTGCAAACAAGAAAGGGCTCAGAGCCGATCCTTGATGTAATCCCACCTCCACCTTGAACCCATCTGTCATTCCAACCGCACACTTCCCTCATACATATCCTGCACCACTCCTACATACTTCTCTGCAACTCCCGACTTCCTCATACAATACCACACCTCCTCTCCCGGCACCCTGTCCTATGCTTTCTCTAAATCTACAAAGACACAATGTAACAAATAAAATGTAATAATAATAATAATAACAATAATAGTAATAATTATCATTAGTATTATCATTATTATTAACCCAGCCACTGAGGATGCACAAGCCAGGTCATTCTTAGCGCCGGTCACAAGCCCAGATAAATGGGGAGGGTTGCGTCAGGAAGGGCATCTGGCGTAAAATCTTTGCCAAATCAAATATGCGGATCATAAATAAGATTTCCATACCGGATCGGTTGAGGCCTTGGTTACCAACGACCACCACTGGTACTGTTAACCAGCAGGGTGCCGGTGAAAACTATGCAACTGTTGGGCGAAGGATAAGGAGAGGGGGAAGGCATGTCCAGAGTCAGTGAGTGTGGAGGTCAGAGTCGGAACTTTGAATGTTGGCACTATGACTGGTAAAGGGAGAGAGCTGGCTGATAAGATGGAACGAAGAAAGGCATACTGTGTGTGCAAGAGACCAGGTGGAAGGGGAGTAAGGCCAGGAACATCGAAGGAGGGTTCAAACTCTTCTACCATGGTGCAAATGGGAGGAGAAATGGGGTAGGGGTAATTCTGAAGGAAGAGTACGTCAAGAGTGTGCTGGAGGTGAACAGAGTGTCAGACAGAGTGATGAGTATGAAGCTGGAAATCGAAGGTGTATTGCTGATTGTTATCAGCACATATGCCCCGCAAGTTGGGTGTGAGATGCAAGAGAAAGAAGAATTCTGGAGTGAGTTGGATGAAATGGTGGAGAGGGTACCCAAGGAGGAGAGAGTGGCGATTGGAGCGGACTTCAATGCTTATGAGGTGAAGGGAACAGAGGTGATGGGCAGGTATGGTGTCAAGGAGAGAAATGTGGAAGGACAGATGGTGGTCGATTTTGCGAAAAGGATGGAAATGGCTGAGGTGAATATATATTTCAAGAAGAGGGAGGAACACAGGGTGGCGTACAAGAGTGGAGGAAAGTGCACACAGGTGGACTACATCTTATGTAGAAGGCATGATCTAAAAGGGATTGGAGACTGCAAGGTGGTGACAGGGGAAAACGTAGCTAGGCAGCATCGGATGGTGGTCTGTAGGATGACTTTGGAGACCAAGATGAGGAAGCGAGTGAAGGCAGAGCCGAAGATCAAATGGTGGAAGTTGAAGAAGGAAGACTGTTGTGTGGAGTTCAGGCAGGAGTTAAGATGGGCGCTGGGTGGTAGTGAAGAGTTTCCAGATGGCTGGGCAAGCACTGCAGAACTAGTGAGGGAGATAGTTAGGAAGGTACTTGGTGTGTCATCAGAACAGAGGAAGGAAGACAAGGAGAATTGGTGGTGGAGAATTGGTGGTCAGAGATGAAGAAAGTAGACAGGAGTGCAAGGAGATGCAGCGTAAAGTGAAGAGAGAGGAGGCAAAGAACAAGGCGTATGGTGAGTTGTATCACAGGTTAGACACCAAGGAAGGAGAAAAGGACTTGTACTGATTGGCTAAACAGAGGCACCGAGCTGGGAAGGATGTGCAGCAAGTTAGGGTGATCAAGGATAGAGATGGAAATGAGCTGACAAGCAAGGAGAGTGTGCTGAGAAGGTGGAAGGAGTACTTTGAGGGGCTGATCAATGAAGAAAATGAGAGAGAAGGTTGGAGGATGTAGGTATAGTGAATCGGGAAGTCCAGTGGATTAGCAAGGAGGAAGTGAAGGCAGCTATGAAGAGGATGTAGAGTGGAAAGGCAGTTGGTCCTGATGACATACCTGTTCAGGCATGGAGATGTTTAGGAGAGATGTCAGTGGGGTTTTTAACTAGATTGTTTAAAAAAATCTTGGAAAGCGAGAGGATGCCTGAGGAGTGGAGAAGAAGCATATTGGTACCGATTTTCAAGAACAAGGGCGATGTGCAGAACTGTAGCAACTACAGAGGTATAAAGTTGATCAGCCACAGCATGAAGATTTGGGAAAGAGTAATAGAAGCTAGGTTAAGAGGAGAGGTGACGATTAGCGAGCAGCAGTATGGTTTCATGCCACAAAAGACCACCACAGATGTGATGCTTGCTTTGAGAATGTTGATGGAGAATCCAAAGGAGTTGAATCAAGTGTAACTGGACTTGGTATATATCCATGAAGACGTTTCGCCTCTCATCCAACAGGCTTTCTCAGTTCGTGCCTTTCCGACTAGAAGAAGCTAGTCTGAATGGCTGGTGATGAGACTCAGAATTTATCCTCTTTGGAGTCGTTGTCAGAGCTATCGATGTCCATGGCTTTGTGTCTCGATGTTTACCAACGCCCGTCGCTAACAGAGCCATATATATGAGTGTCTCTTTTGTGTACCGATGTTTGGCCGCGCCCGTCGTTATCGGACCTATTGATATGCGTGGCTCTCCTGTGATCCGATGTCCAGCCGCGCCCGTTGCCATCGGAACTATTGATTTGCATTTGTTTAGCAGCGACGGTGGTTGGGGGTGTTAATTTCGACTTCATTGTTTAGTGGTCATGAGAGTCGTTGGAGCCGTTAGTGACCGACTGTTGTTCTTGGAGGCTAGGCCTCTTGAGTCTCCTGGGTAGAGATGAAAGGACGGCATTGTGAGTGGGAGATAGGTGGTGTCGCAGACCTCCTCCTCTGTTGAGGGATGGTTTTTCCAGTTTCGCATAGATGGCTTCCTTCACCCCTCTTTCAAACCATCTATCTTCTCTGTCCAAAATGTGTACGTTGCTGTCCTCGAAGGAGTGTCTTCTCCTTTAGGTGTAGATAGACTGCTGAGTCTTGTCCTGAGGAGTTTGGCCTTCTGTGTTGGGCCATCCGTTTGTGTAGTGGTTGTTTGGTTTCTCCTATGTATAGGTCAGTGCAATCCTCATTGCATTGTACAGCACACAACAGATTGCTTTTCCGGGTGTGTGGTACACGGTCTTTGGGATGAACCAGTCTTTGTCGGAGTGTGTTGCTGGGTTTGAAGTAAACCGGGATGCGGTGTTTGTTGAAAGTTCTCCTGAGTTTCTCGGAGACCCCAGAAACATACGGGATGACTGTGCTATTCCTTCTGTTCCTTTTCTCCTCGTCGCTCACCTGGTTGGTCTTTTTGGAACGTGTTGCAGTTTTCACAAAGGTCCAACTGGGGTAGCCGCAGGTTTTTAAAGCTCCCCTCAGGTGTTTGTGTTCTTCTCGTTGGGCCTGAGTGCTGCTGGGCACATTGTCAGCTCTGTGTTGCAGAGTTCTGATGACGCTGTTTGTGTTCCAGCGGGTGGTGTGAGTCGAAAAGTAGATATTGGTCTGTGTGTGTAGGTTTCCTGTAAACCCCAATGTGGAGGCTCCTGTCTTCCCCAATGTGGACGTCACAGTCCAAGAAGGGCAAACTGTTGTTCTTTACGTCTTCCCTTGTGAACTTAATGTTCTTGTCCACTGAGTTGATGTGTTTGGTAAATGCTTGCACCTCTTGTGTTTGGATTTTGACCCATGTGTCGTCCACATATCTACGTCCACATATCTTTGACTCTCATGACCACTGAATAATGAAGTCGAAACTAACACCCCCAACGACCGTCGCTGCTAAACAAATGCAAATCAATAGCTCCGATGGCGACGGGCGCGGCTGGACATCGGAGCCCAGGAGAGCCACACATATCAATAGCTCCGATAACGACGGGCGTGGCCAAACATCGGTACACAAAAAAGCCACTCATATCTATGGCTCTGTTAGCGACGGGCGTTGGTAAACATCGGGACACAAAGAGCCAAGGACATCTATAGCTCTGACAACGACTCCAAGAGGATAAATTCTGAGTCTCATCACCAGCAAGTCAGACTAGCTTCGTGTAGTCAGAAAGGCACGAACTGAGGAAGCCTCTTGGTTGAGAGGCGAAACGTCTTCACGGATATATACCAAGTCCAGTTGCACTTTTTTCAACTCCTTTGGATAACCATGACCTGGATGAATGAGAACATTCACAGACATGTTGATGGAGAAGTATAGAGAAGGCCGGGAGTTACATTGTGTCTTTGTAGATTTAGAGAAAGCATACGACAGGGTGCTGAGAGAGGAGGTGTGGTATTGTATGATCAAGTCGGAAGTTGCAGAGAAGTATGTAGGAAGTGTGACAATGGTGAGGTGTGCGGTTGTAATGACAGATGGGTTCAAGGTGGAGTTGGGATTACATCAAGGATCAGCTCTGAGCCCTTTCTTGTTTGCAATGGTGATGGACAGGTTGACGGACAAGATCAGGCAGGAGTCTCTGTGGACTATGATGTTTGCACATGACATTGTGATCTGTAGTGAGAGTAGGGTGCAGGTTGAGGAAAGCCTGGAGAGGTGAAGGTATGCACTGGAAAGAAGAGGAATGAAAGTCAGTAGCAGCAAGACAGAATACCTATGCATGACTGAGAGGGAGGACAGTGGAATGGTCAGGATGCAAGGAGTAGAGTTGACGAAGACATATGAGTTTAAATACTTGGGGTCAACTGTCCAAAGTAACAGGGAGTGCAGAAGAGAGGTGAAGAAGAGAGTGCAGGCAGGGTGGAGTGGGTGGAGAAGAGTGTCAGGAGTGATTTGTGACAGAAGGGTACCAGTAAGAGTTAAAGGGAAGGTTTACAAAATGGTTGTGAGACCAGCTATGCTATATGGTTTGGAGACAGTGGCACTGACGAAAAGACAGCATGCGGAGCTTGGAGGTGTCAGAGTTGAAGAAATGAAGATTTTCATTGGGAGTAACGAAGAAGGACAGGTTTAGCAACGGATATATTAGAGGGACAGCTCAGGTTGGACGGTTTGGAGATAAAGCAAGAGAGACAAGATTGAGATGGTTTGGACATGTATAGAGGAGAGATGCTGGATATATTGGAAGAAGGATGCTGAATATGGAGCTGCCAGGGAAGAGGAAAAGAGGAAGGCCAAAGAGGAGGTTCACGGATGTGGTGAGGGAAAACATGCAGGTGGCTGGTGTGACAGAGGAAGATGGAGAAGACAAGAAGAAATGGAAACAGATGATCTGCTGTGGTGACCCCTAACGGGAGCAGCCAAAAGTAGTAGTAGTAGAGATTATCGTTATTATCATCATAATGCAAGTGTGAATGAACTGAAGATCGATTATCAGAGACAGAGACACTGGTTCAGTCAAGCAATTTTTAATGAAATTTCTGAAATTGGGTAGAATAAAAGCTAATCGGAAGCCGAATTGGTTAAATGAAGAAATTCTGTTTTTCGCTAACTTGAGGTTGAAAGTTAAGGTGTCATTGTGCAACAAAATGTGTTAGAATGTTTTGAATCTCTTCAATGGCAAGTAATTCTTGTGCAGCCTTCGCCATGTTCTTCATGATTGTTTTTGACAACAGTCCTATAGTCACACAGGGAGACTGTTCATTTGCCCAAAAGTTCATAGAAACAAACCGAATAGGAACTATATTTTTTCAGTTATTCAAAAGTTTGCTTAAAATTTGACAATTTGAAAATTGTCCAATCTGTCCTATTTGACAAATTTTCACAATACTTTGTTGTGAACATGACCGGAGAAGCATTTTGTCACATTCACATGCAAGTATGGTGTGACAGAAAACAACTTACAGAGATGTCATGATGCATGCTCACTAATCCAGGTAAGAAAATCACAGAAAGGTGATAAGGCACGGAGAATTTTGGTGTGGTTAGTCTTAGTTCAAAGTTAGTTATGTTTTGGAGGGAAAAAAAACCCATTAAACTGCAGCAAGAAATTCTTTGGAGGGGAATGTTAACTTCTCACTTTTGGTTTATAGTGTGTCTGCTTTTGTGTCTTACCCATCAAGTCCTTTGTGACCACCATCCCTCCTGTCTGCTTCTGAAGCTTCTCTCCTTCTGCAACTAGCCCTAAAAGCACACATCCAAATACATGCATGCACACAAACACACATGCTGTCATCACCATTATTGCATTTATCATTCTTCTCATCAACATTATCCTTCTTATCATTATATTGTACAGGGAAGTCCCCTTTTGAGTCTGTTCTGATGTCGAATTTGTATGTAAGTCAGCACAGCTACGTACAGTTCACATCTAGCATCAATTAGTCAAAATGCTTGTCTTAGTATATGGTATATATTTTACCTAAAACATAATTGTAACAAATAGGATTGTTATTCCTAGTTTGTGGTTCCGGGGAGCAATTAGTGGGACACAGACCGTGAGCGACGCTGGCTAGAGATGAAAGTAACTGAACTGTATGACTGAAGGATTTCTGTTAATAAAGTGATAAGTAAGCAAGTAAAGCTTTACCCTGCATTCTGTAGGGTTAAGTAAAGAACGGAACAGACTGAAACAATAATAATGCAGTAATAATAATAATAAATGTAACTACAGGACAGTATTTATACTTGAGAGAAAGAATATGTGTATAGGTCTAAAAAACTTTGAAGAAACATTTCTCCCAGTTCAACCTCCCCACCTCCTGCCACTGTCCCGGGAGCGGGTCGTGGCCGGCGGAGGCCGTTTGACACCAGAACCGAGAGCCCGCTCGGGGCTCGTCTCTCCACCTCACCAGGCGAGTGAAAACCCGATATAGTCCATGGGCCAGACGATATTTCGGTACACTCAAGGTGGCAAAACTTACTTATAATTTTTGAAAGGATCCATGTCTGTAGATGATATTTTGGTATGATAACCATTCCTGAGTGGCAGCTGTATCACAGTTATCAGCTCATGAAGTTAACCACCCGCTAAACTAAATTGCATTTTAGACGCTGGTGCATATCCTGGTTTAGCCTCATGGTCAGGACATTTTTCAATGTTCTATAATATTGTCTTTGGTATCATTTTAAAGGGGACCTTCTTAGCTTTCATTCAAGCCCTGTTGTGGATATTTCTCACAAATATAGAGGTCACTTGAGCTCTTCAACCCGTCAATAACACACATCTTTCTGCAATGTTCGCCTAAACTATATACTTTCTTTTAGCCCTGTGGCATCTAGGAATATCAGGGACACAAAACACAAAAACTGGAATACTCACAGGACTGTAAAGATTCAGGAAATGTATAATATACCCATACTATTTCATTGTGTGAGGTGATTGTGAGCCTTAAATGAGAACTAGACCAAAGCCAGTTAGGTCACAAACTGGTCTCTATACATTTGTTTAAATACACAATCAAAATACATTATAAAAAGGAATACCATAGTGAGGTAATGAACTATTTTAATATTTTAAACAACATTGACATTTACATATACTTAGTCAATGATACATGTAATCCCATATCATTAGTGGGTATATGTAATGGTAATGGGTAGGGTAATGGGTATATGTGAATATGGTTACATTATTGTTATCAAGCTCTGGGTAACCAAGTCCAGAATCAACATCCTGTGCATCAATAGACTACTACCACAGTAATACCATCAGAATCATCACACTGTCATTCATCAAACTGCTCGTTTCTCTCATCATCTGACTCCCCAAGTTCAAAGTCCAGTTCTGGACCATCCTGCTGTTTTTGGTTACTGCAGGTCTGTAACCTGCACATGTCTGTGCATGGAAGTCCATTTGACAGGCACATGCAGCTTGGCATTTTGCATGAATGCACACACTTGCATGTTAGCATTTCCAAGACCACATCTGGTGCAGGTGGGGAGCGCATCCAGTAAATGGCCAGCTTGCCTTCATCGTCTGTCCATCCATACTCAGTAGGGCTTGGCACCACAGGGTTAGCCTGCAGACAGCACTTCCATATTGCTGCCTGATAGTTGGCTCGTTGAACATGCATAAAGAGACAGTCTCTACATGGTGGCAGCTGGCTGGACTCAACCTCTCCCCTTTTGGTGCAGAAGAGCTGGTAACGCAGTTTGTTCACCTCAGCAGTGCTGCTATTAGCAACATACATCCGACAGGTGAACTGCTCAATTTTCTGGAACAGCTCATCGCTCACATTCCATGTCTGTCCCAGTTGACTAAAAGTCTCTTGGCAGGAAGTGTGCTTTCTCACTATCTTCAGGGCATTCAGCTTCCCTCGACCAGCGAATGCACTGACAGTGTCGCAGCCTGTGCAGGCATGTAAGCCAATTAGGCTGTCACAGATGCTATCTCCAAGTGAACTTGCCAGTTTGGTGATGTCGACAAACCGTGTGCAGTTCTGAGTCCCACACTTCTGGTAGATGGGACAGGTGATGTCCTTCTGGAAGCCAAGACAAAGCACCATGACATCAGTGTCCTCAGCTGTGATGATAACTGACTTTGAGCCCGCATTTGCTGCATGCAATGCATGCAGGAGCAGACGGGTGTCAGCTTCTTCATGTGTGGAGTGCAGTTCTGCTGCTTCCTCACACCCATCTTCTGTCAACTTGTAGCAGGTTTCCTCACAGGTCATGTACAACACCTTGCCATGCAGCATAGCTCTGTATCGTGGGAGTTTCCACTCTTCCACCAGAAACTTGATGAGACTGGTCTTGTTGGAGGAACTGCACAGAAATTTTCTCCACTGCTGGACGTGGTGTCCCCCTGCAAGATTCTTGTACTGGAGAGTGATGTCTCCACCCCGGTTCAGCATCTTTGATCGAAGTCTGGTGATAGACATCAAAAACAACATCAATCCTCCCACTCTGTGCTCCCTCATGGAGGACCTGGGTCAAGGCTGACTCTGCCACCTGTGCAAAGGTTTTGTTGTTGCCATTCATTTTTTGGACCAGGCTCATCCCATCAATGATGGAAGTAGATGGGATTGGGATGTCTTCTGCAGGAGATACATTCTTTTCAAGCTCTCTGGCAAGTGCAGCCTTGTTTGTTTTTCGTAAGGACCCATCAGCATTTGCCAGTGCCCATGGTAGTGGGCCCAATGGGTAGGCAAGGACATCCTTCAGATTCACCTTCCTGCTTTCAGCCACCAGGATCATGTGACTGAAAAGGTTTCTATCTGCCTTCAGAACCACATCCTGTGCTTTCTTTCCATGAGCTTGTTTTGTGCTGACATTGGAGAATGTTTTCAGACTTTGCTTGGTCATCTTGTCGTGGAATTTCACAGGTGGTGGGTCTGCATCTAACCTTGTTTGCTGGAATGCTTGGTAGGCCTCTTCTCCTTTCTCAAGAGCTCTCAAGAGATCTATGGTCACATCAGGTGGAGCCATGTTGCCAGTGGAGAGGCTAACCAAATCAATCTCATCAGGGGACATAGGATTGAGCCAGTTATTCTCCATAAGGTCCATGAGAGACTGGACATCTGCTTCATCTCTCTTGATCCTTGGACTCTGTAGATCTGGATGAGACCATTTGCACCTGCCTTGACCTGTCAGGTCTCTCAGCTGTCTGAGGTACATGCTTCTATACTCAGCTGTGAGATAATATTTGGTCACAGCTCCTGGCTTCAAGCTGAATCCCTTTGTCCCTCCAGCTGTTTGGGTGTCTTTGTTCACCTTTTCTTCTATAGCTTGGTCAACAGGGATTCGGCCAAAGGGATTGGTGGAGCCCAGTTGGACTGAGAAGCCTCCTTCCATGAATTCTGTGTACACATCTGGGTGTGTGATGGGCAGCTCAGACATCTGGGCGTAGTAGTAGGGGAGGTAGCATGCATAATTCATCCTGTCATAAGCAAAGCACCATGGGATCAATGCTCGAATGCTAGCCAAGTGTAGCATCCAGTCTCCCTCTCTGGATGCTCGGATGAGCCCCAACAAGATTTCAACCATGTCCAAATAGGACATCCAGAAGTTCGAGAGGCTGCCGTTTCCACCTCTAAGGAACTCACGGTAGACTTCAAATAGATCCATGATGCGTGTACAAGAGCTGTTCTCGAGGACCTCCTTCAAAGCATGTTGTGAGACTTCTTTCCCAAGGCTGTCAATGGTCTTCAGTGTCTCATTCAGGTGAACCATGTCATTCCTGTGAGTTTCTTCCAACCAGGACAGGAAACCATTCAAGGTCAGTCGCATGAGAGCCTCATACAGGAGCTTGTGTAGTCGCACTGCCCTGTTGTACTTGCGGCCATCCATAACACCAGCAATTGAGCCTTCTGCAATCATGCCAGACTCAATGCAGAGGTCTTTGAGTCCAGCATCTTAGAAACGCTTTCCTATCATTGCCAGCAGTGTGCAGATGGTGTGGAATACCCCAAGCCTAACGATGATATCATGGAACTTGTCATGGTGTTTCCATGCGATCTCGACAGCCTTCGCATACAGGGCTTGGTCAAAGACACAGACAATCTTCCTCAGGCCTAAGCACTGCATGATGCTCAGTGACTGGTTAAGCACCTAGTTGACAGTAGACATTTGTGTCGCTGGAGCATTGATGGTAGGCAGATAGCCTATATTGTCGGGGATGACTGTCATCTCTTCTCGAGTCAGGATGTTGAAACCTGTCCAGCTGCTGACTGACTGTTCTTCTTGTTGTGACATGCGTGCTAGGACCCAAAGAAGGTTTTTCTCTCTGGCAAGCTTAGTATTGGCTGCAGTATCGGCATCTGACTTTTTGCTTTGTGGTGGCCCTACCCGTTGTCCAGCATTGTAAGTTGGTAACATTGGTGGGGGTCCATCAATGCTTCTCTTCTTTGTTTTGGGAACAGTGGGCATGGGTTGGACAGGAAGTGGGTTGACTGGCTTTGCTTGCACAGCAATCCCATTGACTCTGTGAGATGTTCCCTCACCACTGACAGTTTCTTCAAGACGGTCGATATTGTCCCAGGCTAAAGTTGTGAATATGCCAGGATGGATGTTAGCTGGAAGGGCAATGCCACTCCCTGATGATGAGAGTTTCTGGAGACACAGGGCAGTGTTGATCTCTTCCATCTGTGAATAGGACACACTGTGACCAAGTCGGTTGAGGATGTTTATCAACTCTACATTTCCTGTCAACGATTTGACACTGAATGGCAGAACAATGTGCTTGGAAGGCTTGGTATTTCCACATGTCACTGCATATACTATGTCATGGCCAAATGACTGCAGAAGGCACTGCACTCTCTGGGATGCATGATCAGGATCATTTGAGCCTGTGAGTAGAGAGTACAGGAAGATAATGAGCGACTCTGGAATGGTAGGACATTCTGCTTCTGGTTTGACTTCAGGCGGCCAGGTTTGAGGAACATCTTGACTTTTAATGTCTGCTCACAATTTGATGGCTGCTTTGGCTATAACATCTTGTGCACTGACACTTTTCAGGGTCTGCAGCTCCCTTTTGAGAGACTGATTTTCTTTGGCAAGTTCCCTCATGGACAAGTTATCGGGATAGAGGAGGAATTTTCCTTTCTCATCAGGGAATATCTGCAAGGCTCCAGCAAACTCACTCTCCAGGTTTCGCCTTATGTGCTTCTTGGTTGATTCCTTGACTTGGGCAATGCCTTGGGAGTTCATTGAAGCTACCAGTCTAGAAGAGAGATCAGTCATTGTCATCACTTGAGGATTGCCAAAAAGCTCCATCCTGATGAAGAGGAACAGCTCATTGTATGCCTTATTCACAGCAGCTTCATACTGGGCTGCAGCATCATCATCTTCATTGCTGGCAACCTCTCCTTTGGAAACCTCTTCTTTGGTGTAAAGTCTATAGCATGACCTGTGGTAGTGCCCTTCAGCTGCTACAAGGTCTCTACTCACAATGGCAAGGATTCTGCTGTCCCTTTTCTTTGTGGCTGCACTCCTGATCTTTGCATCAGCTCGCAGTTCGACACTGCACCAGTACTTCTCTCGTATTCTGTCTCTTGGAATATTTGCTGTTTTTCTGACAAAATATGCACTCTGCATCATAAGTCCTAGATGTACTTGGAGCATGTCGAGCTACTCTCTTAGATTGTTTCTCTTCAGCAGAGACACAACTTTTCTTTTCTTTTGCAAGGAGGCCATCAAGAATTTGCTTCATAGTGAAGATACTGCGACACTTTCTGTGGTAGTACATTGCTGGAATCTGTCCCTCAGGAATGTCTTTTGCCAGTTTCAAAACTGGTGCATGATTTCGTATCTGAGCTGCCCTGAGCAGAGTTCTCCATGAGTCGACACTTTGTAGTGAAACCAGCTTATCTGTATCATCAGAACAGTGGATAATGCACTCCACCCGTGGGCGCTTTGGTATTGGGTAAAAACTTGCTTGTTCACCAGTGGCCATATTCAGTCAGTTTTCACCTGCCACATACAAACAAATACATGTAACTTAGGTGTATGAACACTACTAAAACAAAGTTTACTTTGCTTCACCAGCGTCATATTACCATTATTTATCTTACATAGCCACAAATAGATACATTACCTAGTTGCTATGCAACAGCTGTATTTTGTCCACATGAGGCCGCTAAAATCAACACAAGATGAAAGTTCCTCGTAGCCACTTTAACTAATCATATTAACATATACATTAAAAGAACATGCTAACATTATGGGAAATTAGCTTACAATCTTCTCCAGAGTGAGACAAGAAGATAGATACCAGTTTCCTCTATATGTGTTTAGTAGAAAGCTATCTGGCTGCACGTTAGCCTAGCTTAGCACAATGAATGGAAGTACACAGTACTGGTTATCCTTGGTTGTTGGCCAACTAAGAACTGTCCCAGAGTTTAAGCTAGGCTAATCAGTACCAGGGGTGTTGAAATGCTATATTTGTAAAAATCTGGGCAAATACACAATCGTGAGAGGCACAGAAACAGGTTTCCTGAAAGAAAAATGAAATAGCTGCTCATTTGGAAAGGTTATCATGTATTATTTTACTTCTGTTAGTGTACCAAATAAAATGGCACCAGCGAAGTTGTGTCACCTTGGGTGATATCGATATCTGGTCTGACCCATGGACTAACTGGCTTTGGTCTAGTTAGTTTCTTAGTAATAATGCCCTTCTAATTTAAGGTTCACAATCACCTCGCACAATGAAATAGTATGGGTATATTATACATTTCCTGAATCTTTACAGTCCTGTGAGTATTCCAGTTTTTGTGTTTTGTGTCCCTGATATTCCTAGATGCCACAGGGCTAAAAGAAAGTATATAGTTTAGGCGAACATTGCAGAAAGATGTGTGTTATTGACGGGTTGAAGAGCTCAAGTGACCTCTATATTTGTGAGAAATATCCACAACAGGGCTTGAATGAAAGCTAAGAAGGTCCCCTTTAAAATGATACCAAAGACAATATTATAGAACATTGAAAAATGTCCTGACCATGAGGCTAAACCAGGATATGCACCAGCGTCTAAAATGCAATTTACTTTAGGGGGTGGTTAACTTCATGAGCTGATAACTGTGATACAGCTGCCACTCAGGAATGGTTATCATACCAAAATATCATCTACAGACATGGATCCTTTCAAAAATTATAAGTAAGTTTTGCCACCTTGAGTGTACCGAAATAGGAAATTTTGGGCTCTGGCCCATGGAGTAATAAGAGCGTTTCACCTCTCTGAACACTGTATTATTTCCACCGTCGCGTCCGCTTCAGTCGTGACGGTTTTCCTTTCTTCGATGCATCACCATCACTTGCATCAGATTTACTCTTCGAAGCCGTGATTACGACGGAAACACACGAACATTTTAAGTCAAAACACAACGCACACAATATTTACGCGATCAGACTTAAAATGGCGGCGACGGCGGCGTGGCGTTGTTCTCTCTCGGGCCGACGAACCGCCTCAGACGCGCAGTGTTTTGAGGTTCGCGCAAAGTAGTCCGTCTGTTAATTAGTACGAACCATTGTGTGTAACTCGATTTTTTAAAATGACAGGCTTCATTGGAGGTCAGTTCGTAAGTAAGGGTGGTCGTAAATCGGAGACTTCCTGTATATCAAATTAATTTTAGTTGGCTGGGCAACTTTTTTTTCAGTAGTAGAGTAGGCTGGTGAAAGGTTATGTGTGCACCAACACAGTAAGCACTTTGCGTTTTAAATGAGTAAAAGTTGGTGCCCCAAACAGGAGGGTGTTAACATGATCCAAAATGTAAGCAGCATGTGCTTGTTGAACTACCCAGGAACAGTCCATTATACCAGCAGGAACTAACCAGGAACTAACCGTTATACAAGCATGAACTAGCCAGAAACAGTCTATTATACCAGCATGAACTAACCAGGAACAGTCTGTTATACCAGCATGAACTAACCAGGAACAGTCTGTTATACCAGCATGAACTAACCAGGAACAGTCTGTTATACCAGCATGAACTAGCCAGAAACAGTCTGTTATACCAGCATGAACTAACCAGGAACAGTCTGTTATACCAGCATGAACTAGCCAGAAACAGTCTGTTATACCAGCATGAACGAGCCAGAAACAGTCTGTTATACCAGCACGAACTAACCAGGAACAGTCTGTTATACCAGCACGAACTAACCAGTAACAGTTCATTATACCAGCATGAACTAGCCAGGAACAGTCCATTATACCAGCCTGAACTAACCAGGAACAGTCTTTTATACCAGCATGAACTAACCAGTAACAGTCTGTTATACCAGCATGAACTAACCAGGAACAGTCTGTTATACCAGCATGAACTAACCAGGAACAGTCCATTATACCAGCCTGAACTAACCAGGAACAGTCTGTTATACCAGCATGAACTAGCCAGAAACAGTCCATTATACCAGCATGAACTAACCAGGAACAGTCCATTATACCAGCCTGAACTAACCAGAAACAGTCCGTTATACCAGCATGAACTAGCCAGAAACAGTCTGTTATACCAGCATGAACTAACCAGGAACAGTCTGTTATACCAGCATGAACTAGCCAGAAACAGTCTGTTATACCAGCATGAACTAACCAGGAACAGTCTGTTATACCAGCATGAACTAGCCAGAAACAGTCTGTTATACCAGCATGAACTAACCAGGAACAGTCTGTTATACCAGCATGAACTAACCAGGAACAGTCTGTTATACCAGCATGAACTAGCCAGAAACAGTCTGTTATACCAGCATGAACTAACCAGGAACAGTCTGTTATACCAGCATGAACTAACCAGGAACAGTTCATTATACCAGCATGAACTAGCCAGAAACAGTCTGTTATACCAGCATGAACTAACCAGGAACAGTCTGTTATACCAGCATGAACTAACCAGGAACAGTCCATAATACCAGCATGAACTAACCAGGAACAGTCCATTATACCAGCCTGAACTAGCCAGAAACAGTCTGTTATACCAGCATGAACTAACCAGGAACAGTCTGTTATACCAGCATGAACTAACCAGGAACAGTCTGTTATACCAGCATGAACTAACCAGGAACAGTCTGTTATACCAGCATGAACTAACCAGGAACAGTCTGTTATACCGGCATGAACTAACCAGGAACAGTCCATTATACCAGCATGAACTAGCCAGGAACAGTCCATTATACCAGCCTGAACTAACCAGGAACAGTCCGTTATACCAGCATGAACTAGCCAGAAACAGTCCGTTATACCAGCATGAACTAGCCAGAAACAGTCTGTTATACCAGCATGAACTAACCAGGAACAGTCTGTTATACCAGCATCAACTAGCCAGGAACAGTCTGTTATACCAGCATGAACCAACCAGGAACATTCTGTTATACCAGCATGAACTAACCAGGAACAGTCCGTTATACCAGCATGAACTAACTAGGAACAGTCCATTATACCAGCATGAACTATCCAGGAACAGTCCATTATACCAGCATGAACTAGCCAGAAACAGTCTGTTATACCAGCATGAACTAACCAGGAACAGTCCGTTATACCAGCATGAACTAGCCAGAAACAGTCCGTTATACCAGCATGAACTAGCCAGAAACAGTCTGTTATACCAGCATGAACTAACCAGGAACAGTCTGTTATACCAGCATGGACTAGCCAGGAACAGTCCATTATACCAGCATGAACTAACCAGGAACAGTCTGTTATACCAGCAGAAAGTCTGAGGCGAGGTCATGACAACACAGGGGACTGCTGATGACAGCTTGATTCTGAATGTTGTGAGAAGGTTTGAGGTAGAATATCGGAAGGTTTAATATGATTTTTTGGGCCATGATATTCTTGTTTTATCAGTTAAGAAGATCGGTTT
>NC_079231.1:25309213-25324213 GCF_029633865.1 Lampris incognitus | reverse complement strand
TAAGTTAGGGTGATCAAGGATAGAGATGGGAATGTGCTGACAAGTGAGGAGAGTGTGCTAAGAAGGTGGAAGGAGTACTTTGAGGGGCTGATGAATGAAGAAAATGAGAGAGAGGAGGTTGGATGATGTAGGAATAGTGAATCAGGAAGTTCAGCGGATTAGCAAGGAGGAAGTGAGGGCAGCTATGAAGAGGATGAAGAGTGGAAAGGCAGTTGGTCCTGATGACATACCTGTGGAGGCATGGAGGTGTTTAGGAGAGATGGCAGTGGAGTTTTTAACTAGATTGTTTAACTCAAACTTGGAAAGTGAGAGGATGCCTGAGGAGTGGAGAAGAAGCATACCGATACCGATTTTCAAGAACAAGGGTGATGTGCAGAACTGTAACAACTACAGAGGTATAAAGTTGATCAGCACAGCATGAAGATATGGGAAAGGGTAATAGAAGCTAGGTTAAGAGGAGAGGTGATGATCAGCGAGCAGCAGTATGGTTTCATGCCAGGAAAGAGCACCACAGATGTGATGTTTGCTTTGAGAATGTTGATGGAGAAGTATAGAGAAGGCCAGAAGGAGTTGCATTGTGTCTTTAGATTTACAGAAAGCATACGACAGGGTGCCGAGAGAGGAGGTGTGGTATTGTATGAGGAAATCGGGAGTTGCAGGGAAGTATGTGGGAGTGGTGCAGGATATGTATGAGGGCAGTGTAGCGGTGATGAGGTGGGTGGTTGGAATGACAGATGGGTTCAAGGTGGAGGTGGGATTACATCAAGGATCGGCTCTGAGCCCTTTCTTGTTTGCAATGGTGATGGACAGGTTGACGGACGAGATCAGGCAGGAGTCTCCGTGGACGATGACGTTTGCGGATGACATTGTGATCTGTAGCGAGAGTAGGGTGCAGGTGGAGGAGAGCCTGGAGGGGTGGAGGTATGCACTGGAGAGAAGAGGGATGAAAGTCAGCAGGAATGAGATGGAACATATATGTGAATGAGAGGGAGGACAACATAATGGTGAGGATGCAAGGAGTAGAGGTGACGAATGTGGATGAGTTTAAATACTTGGGGTCAACTGTTCAGGAACTGCACACTTGTTTGGCTAAATCTTTACAGACCATCACTGCTGCCCAAAAGATGAGAAGAACTCTGGGAGCTCAGAGTTGTGTTTATGCCTATATGTGTATGTTTGTGTACCAACGCAGGCATTTAACTGGTCTGATCCTGGAAGGTCCCCATCTGTCCTATTTACATACACATAAACTAATGCATGTGCACAAATGCACTCACAACTGACACACACAGACACAGACGCACAAACACAAGGCAAGGGTGGGATCCAGCTCTGGGGTCCTGTTTGTTCTTCTCTGATAGATTTCTCATCTCTTTATGTTTTCTATAAGAATCCCTTCCTCCATACCCCCTCATCTTCTGTTTATTTTCAGGTTTCATGTTCTAAAAATACAAAAATGTGACTTAAGACAGGGACACAATTGGCAATTAACAGCAGAAAGTGAGAAAGAGCCTGTATGTGTATAACAGAAGTATTAACTCGTTACATATTCACTGAAACTCTTCTTTACAAAAATATCCTTTAAAACCTCGATCATGAGGTCTACAAAATCTGCCGAAATGGAGCCTACACTGTCATTATTGTGCAGTGTTGAGATGAGAAGGAGTGATGGAAAAGAAGTCTTGTTCAGAAAGTGTTGACTTGCTGCCTTCCACAGCAGGGCCATATGGTTTCTGCCAGGTTGAGGAAATATTGAAAGTTTTACACCACAACAACTGAAGCACTGTTCATGTTTTAGATAACACAAATCCTCTGAGTGGGAAAAAGCACCTGAGAAGTGTAGCATTAGGGAAACATACTTTTCTTTTACAGTGGGAAAAACCTGGTTCACACTTCAAACCCTGGATTGGAAACCTGATTACTTGTGGTTCTCGTCTCTGTGGTTTCTTGTTCCTTCAGGGATGTATAAAACACTTGAGATGGGTCTGGCTCTGGATGGTAACACTTACTGTCATCACTTCTTTTTCTTTCCTGCCCCCCTCCCTCTTTCTAGTTGTCTTTCTTCAACTTGCCCCCTTTTCCAAATGGGTTAGGGTGCTCCAGAAAGTAGTAGTCTTAGACTGCCCCTAGTGGTGGCAGCCCTCCCTGCAGCTGCACCTGCTTCGGCAAGAACAAAAGTAAGACACCTGCATTGCCCAGACCAGCACAGTAAAGGAGCTGCACCTTATAGTTTACTTTAAAAGACCCTGTCACGCTTTCTGTATCTATATAATCTATTCATTCTGCTTTTTATGTATGGTCCAAGCTGAAGATATCTGCGGTGTACAGTTGGACTCTGGACTTGGTAACAATGATGGTGGGGCCAACACATCCTGACCAAAAATGTTTTCTGCAGTGTCTGATAAACGGCACTGTCTGATTACAAACTAAAAATAGCTGGAATAACAATTCTCTCCTGAAATGTATGACAAACATCATAGCATCTCTTCCATGATGTAATTAAACTGCGCTCCAAATGAAACAATCCGTTTTCAAGACTTTGAATGCTTTTGCGACAAATTCTCAGGTTATTGTACTTGGACCTAATGGTGTATAGTGACAACACAGACCATTTCTGTTGCCAAACCTCCTTCACTATACAGATCAGCACGATGGGCGGCATGGTGGCCCGATGGTTAGCACTGTTGCCTCACAGCAAGAAGGTCCTGGGTTCGAACCCCAGGCTGTCCCAGGTCCTTTCTGTATGGAGTTTGCATGTTCTCCCCGTGTCTGCATGGGTTTCCTCCAGGTGCACTGGTTTCCTCCCACCATCAAAAGACATGCATGTTAGGTTAGTACTCCTGTCTGTGCCCCTGAGCAAGGCATGGCAAGAAGAACTGGAGTTGGTCCCCGGGTGCCTACTGCTCCTAGCTACACGGTTACCCACTGTTTCCAGTGTGAGTGTTGGGAGGATGAGTTTCCCCATGGGGATTAATGAAGAACATCTTATCTTGTCTTTAGTGCTACACAGCAGGCATGAGCAATGCAGGCGCCTCCAGAGTGAGCTGGTGTAATATATTGATGGGTGTGCTTGTGTATGTGTGTATGCGTATGGGAGTTTGTGTGTGGTACCTTTTTGAGCCATGCCTGAGGGCCACTAGTGGAGAGCTCCTCAGAGCTGAGGACTTGAGCTCCTGTTGAACCAGTGAACAATCCAGGGATGCTGCTGGACTGGGCCCACGCATCCACCTAATCATATAGAGGGACGATTTTCACTTAACATGCAAAACAATAATGAATAATGCGTGTGCATATATAAGTGTTTTATTGGAGATGAACAAACTCTTACGTGTAGTGCTTTCAAAAGGTAATGATGCAACTCGACCCTTCTCATATGTTTTTGACACCTCTAAATGTGAATGCATTGAAATAAACCTTTCCTATCCAAAATAACAACACATTTATGAAGCAAAACTATTATAGAGCATTTGTTTTTCAGAAATATAAGACATTTCTCATGTACCACAGTATTTATCCCCCAGAGTAGATACTTGCGGCAGGATGAGGAAAAACACAGCAGACGAAGGTGAGTTTGATGTTTATTCCTCAACTCTAAAAACCAACTGCAGCAGGAACAACCCTGCACCGGCGAGCCAGGGAACCTAAACCACGCCCCCAGCTCACAGTCCTGCTGGGTGAGAGGCATAGCCCCTAGTGTCCGCCACACAGCCCCCCCCCCCCCCCGAACACCCAGAAGGGACTCCTGGAAAGAAAATTAGTGTCTCACTGGAGGCTTAAGCAGCCTGCCATAACGGCTGCGCCGTCCCTCAGCTGAAACAGTAGGTGAAACACAGTCCAAAGCCGGCTGAGAAGCAGAACGCTGAACCCGTGAAGACACTGCCGGGGTCCTGGAAGGAGGACGACCCCGACGGGGAACCTGGGCCGGAAACACAACTTCGCCTGCCACCCTGTGCGCCGGATTAAGTCTATCAAGCGTGACACGCTCCCTACACCCACCCATATCAAGCACAAAACCCTTAGGACCCGTCTCAAGAACCCGAAATGGGCCATCATATGGGGGTTGGAGGGGCGAGCGGTGAGCATCATGCCGTACAAAAACAAAACGAGCCGACATGAGCTCCGCAGGCACGAACGACCGCGGAAAACAGTGGTGAACGGGGCCTGGAACCCGAGTGCTGTCGGACAAAAAAGGATAAACGGCCAGACGGGGTCGAGGAGCAGAACTCCCAGGCGAAAACTCCCCAGGGACGCGGAGTGGCTGACCGAGCACCAGCTCAGCGGGTCACCAGCAGCCAGACACGGGGAGTTAGCCAAAGCCGCGCGCACAGGAGACGGGAGCTGGTGCAGGAAAACGTGCGGGAAAAGGAATCCGCCTTCGTCCAAGCCTAGCAGCGACAGCATATTGTCCATGAGATCCACAGCCGTCCCGTCGCCCAAACCGGATAGGGAAAGGATCCTATCTGCCCTCTCTGCGGTAGATAGGCTGTACCTCCGGAGCAGAAGATGTTTGAGGGTGACGTATTTACCGTGTTGCGGAGGGGCGCGCAACAGCTGCATGGCCCGGCGTGTGGACTGCTGATCCAGCGCAGCGACGACCAAATAGCATCTGGAGTCGTCCGCGGAGATTCCACGCAGGTGGAACAGTGCCTCGACATGCTGGAACCACGAAGCCGGGTCGCTCTGCCAGAACTCTGGGAGTTTCACAGCCACGGCAAGAACGGCCGACTGTGAGAGTTGGGGTGGCGTGGCCGAAGTGGATTCACACTCCTCTTCTGCTCCAAACATGTTCAATTCGGGGTCACCGATGTGGCAGGATGAGGAAAAACACAGCAGACGAAGGCGAGTTTGATGTTTATTCCTCAGCTCCAAAAACCAAACTAACAACAGGAACAACCCTGCACCGGCGAGCCCGGGAACGTAAACCACGCCCCCAGCTCACAGTCCTGTTGGGTGAGAGGCATAGCCCCTAGTGTCCGCCACGACTTTCTATATAAGCCTTTGGCAGCAGTTTATAGCTGTGAGTCATCTCAAGTTTGTCTACAAGAGCTTTACACACTTCCATGCAAATGTGTTACAACTGCCCAGTTACATGGAGAGAACCAATAGAAACAATTACAAGGAGAGAAACAATGGAACCAATAGAAACAATTACATGGAGAGAACCAATAGAACCAATTACATAGAGAGAAACAATAGAACCAATATATATAATTATATGGAGAGAAACAATAGAAACAATTATATGGAGAGAAACAATAGACAGCAACTTTCCATCATACCAACTCTTTAATGGGATTCATGAGGAACCTCCTATGTTTTTAACTCTATCATCCTATATGTAGGTGTCAAACCAGCAATAGCTGGTAGAAGGTTTTAAACTGATTCCACATGGCGCAAGCTCAAATCACCCAATTGCTACATATCTGTGAATGTTCTCATTCATCCAGGTCATGGTCATCCAAAGGAGTTGAATCAAGTGCAACTGGACTTGGTATATATATACCAATATATACCAAGTCCAGTTGCACTTGATTCAACTCCTTTGGACAATTGCTACATACCAAGCTGTAATGTAACCCTTCCAAGCATTGCTGCTTCTACCAACATGGGGATCGCCGGTTCGAATCTCTGGGTTACCTCCGGCTTGGTTGGCGTCCCTACAGACACAATTGGTCGTGTCTGCGGGTGGGAAACCGGATGTGGGTATGTGTCCTGGTCGCTACACTAGCGCCTCCTCAGGTTGGTTGGGGCGCCTGTTCGGGGGGGGACAGCGTGATACTTCCACGTGCTACGTCCCCCTGGGGAAATTCCTCACTGTCAGGTGAAAAGAAGCAGCTGGCGGCTCCACATGTATCGGAGGAGACATGTGATAGTTTGCAGCCCCCCCCGGATCAGCAGAGGGGGTGGAGCAGAGACTGGGACCGCTCGGAAGAGTGGGGTAATTGGCCAAGTGCAACTGGGGAGGAAAAGGAGGAAAAATCCCCCCCCCCCCAAAAAAATTTGTTTAATTATTGAGCAAGTTAGTGTCAACCAGCTGCCGAGTATAAAGCGGCAATGTAATCCTTTGAGGCAACCGTGTTCACCAAATAACATCCACTAGAGAGGTATTTTTTGGAACCAACAGTTTCTGATTGTTTTGGGAAGTGTCCAAAACACCTTCCATCATGAAAAGACATGTTCAGTACCATCAGCACAGTGATATACCTCTTTTGCATGTTCTGTTTTGCACTTCACTTTGCTCTCTCATGCTTTCACTGTTAGCTTCTTGCAACAACTCACTCATCAAGGCGTAACAAAGTCTGCGTAAGAAATTAATTGCAATCTAAATACTTCCATAATGCTTTAGAAAACGTCTTTTGATGGACATTACCTGGCAAGCACCATAACTTTTTTTAAATGTATTTATTTGTTTGTTTGATTTTTCTCATTTTTCTCCCCAATTGTACTTGGCCAATTACCCCACTCTTCCGAGCGGTCCCACTCACTGCTCCACCCCCTCTGCTGATCCGGGGGGGGAGGGCTGCAGACTATCACATGCCTCCTCCGATACATGTGGCGTCGCCAGCTGCTTCTTTTCACCTGACAGTGAGGAGTTTCCCCAGGGGGACGTAGCACGTGGAAGTATCACACTATTCCCCCCAGTTCCCCCTGCCTCCTGAACAGCTGCCCTGACCGACCAGAGGAGGCGCTAGTGCAGCGACAAGGACACATACCCACATCCAGCTTCCCACCTGCAGACACGGCCAGTTGTGTCTGTAGGGACGCCCGACCAAGCTGGAGCTAACACAGGGATTCGAGTCGGAGATCCCCATGTTGACAGGCAATGGAAGAGACCGCTATGCTACCCGGACACCCCTAATGAAACAATTTAAATGATTCTGCTCCCCATCACTTGGTTTGAGTTGTAACAATAGAAAAATAGGTCTAAAGTTAAAAAATATGAGTTTCCTATTAAGTCTGGGCTTAGGCAGAGTCTTTCCAGGTTATTAAACTTTTAATCCATGACGTGGTTGCGTTGCTGTGACACTTCATAGATCACCCAGCAACTAGCTGGGTGTCTGTGTCTTTGCACTGGCTCCCTGTTGCTGCCCGCATAGAGCTCTACACCTTGTTGCTGGCATCACAAGCAGTTCAATTAATGGCACCAACTTCTCTGAAAACCCCTAATACCATGTAAATGCCTGCTCATACACTTCCCTCCCCCTCTATTAGGCTACAATCTAGGCCTGCTCCAAAAGCAACAAGTTGTATCTAGACTGTTCTCTCAACTGGCCCCTAGAGGGTAGAATCAACTCCTGACGTCCATCAGAGGTACACACTTGCTTACTTTCCTTAAAAAAACCCCAAAAAGGACTTCTGGTGGCATAATGAGTAGGTAGGTGGAAGATTTTAGAGCTTCCTGCCAATTGTTCAATAATTTGCTAAAACAACGGTGCTTTTGTATCTACATCGCCCATTTTGTTCAGTTAGGAACAAATAATCGTTTTGGCAGTACATAAACTTAGCACAAAAAGTAAGGAAATGTGTGTTTGGTAGATTATGTCTTTGTTGTAACAATGCTTCTTGGCAATAAATCTTATATCAGGCACCTGATTGTCAGCACCTGGGGTACCAGAAGCTCAAAACAAGAGTCAATAGCAACAGCAAAATAAGCTGTTTGGCATTGGCAGAGAAGATTTGGCAAATTTTCATGGACGCAACCCACATACTCAGCTCTGCTGCTCATCCCACAAATGCATGTTCCTTACAAATGTGGCCCCATTTAAAAAGGAAATAAACAGGCTTTCCAACGGTATACGATTTATTGCCAAGAAGCATTGTTACAACAAAGAAATAATCTACCAAACACAATTTTCCTTACTTTTTGTGCTAAGTATATATACTTTTTTACTACTATGTCTTTTTGAGTACTACATTATACCTATGCACTATGCTTATTACATGTGGTAAGGGTGCTAACACCATGGCTAACACCAACCAAGTTAGTCCACCGCCTTGCACAATGCTGTTCTCAGTGCTATTGAATCACGCCACTGAAAGAGGACATTTGTGCTTCAGTGGACGCTAAAATAGACACTTTGGCAATGTGTCTGAGGTCCAAAATTACATCAGTACGGACTGAACTGCATGGTGACTTAGCATCAGTCAGATTCAATGCTGGGGTTCTGTCTAGCCATGTGACAGAACTGGAAAATGGGGCAAATCACTGATCGGATGAGATTACATCCCTGGAGCACAAGCTACAAAGTCTCACTAAACAGGTGGCTTTCCTAACTGATGTGAGGATTTAGAGGGGAGGTCATGCAGGAACAATTTGAGAATTACTGGTCTACGTGAAGGCGTGAAGGGACCACGTCCAACTGACTTCACCGCTGGCCTGCTCAAAGAGGTTCTGCAACTAGAAGAAAGACCACTGCTTGACAGAGCACACTGTTCCCTGCTGCTGCGTCCCCAATCTGGAGAGAGGCCATGTCCCTTCATTGTTCATGTTCACTATTTTAGTGTCAAGGTGGAGATTATGCAACATGCTAGACAAAGCAGGTCCACTTCTCTATAATGGCCAAAGATTTCTACTATTCCTGGACTACACCGCTGCTGTTGCTAAGAAGAGAGTGGCATTCGACAAGGCCAAGAAACTGCTCTGAGACCACCAGACGGTCAAGTATGGCCTTGCTTTTCCCTGTGATTTAGGATTACACACAATGGCAACAGGTCTTTTGCTTCTTTGGGAGTGTTGAACACAGAATCAATATCCTTTATCTGGAGCAAGATCCTGATCACCTAGTGAGCTCATGGTGGTTCGATGTTATTAATCACATATGGTAAAGCACTATGGCAATATTATTGATGTTAGCTTCCCAGGCTAACAACTAGCTATGCTAGCTAACTGACTATGGACTAGCTCTGATTGCATTACCTGTGCACCAAAACAAATGCTGGACTTTTCTTTTACTACTAGTGTTACTTGTGGGTAAACAAATGCCCAAACAAATACGGGCCCTTGTATTATCATCTTTGTTTGTATCAAACAAAGATTGTAGTAACGTCGACATGGAAATGTTTATTTACTTCATAATTATTGTATTTTATTTAACATTGCTAGGATGGCATTCGGCCCTTGTATTAGCTGTTCTTTGCTAGGCTAGTTATGTATTTTGGCCGTTTTTAGCCACCTCACCCTGTAGTCAGCTGTTCACTGAAACTCTAGCCCATACTACATATCATCTTATCTCATTATCAGCCGTTTCTCTGGGGTCAGGCTGCATTGGAAGCAAGCTAAGTAGGGCACTCCAGACATCCCTCTCCCCAGCAACGCCCTCCAGCTCCTCCTGGGGGATCCCAAGGTGTTCCCAGGCCAAATTGGCCATGTAGTCCCTCCAGCGAGTTCTAGATATATCCCCAGGGTCTCCTGGCAGTTGGATGTGCCCGGAAAGCCTCCAAAGGAAGGTGCCCAGGAGGCATCCTAATCAGATGCCCGAACCAACTCAACTGGCTCCTTTTGACACAAAGGAGCAGCAGCTCTACTCAGATGTCCGAGCTCCTCACCCTATCTCTAAGGTTGAACCGAACCCAGACACCCTACGGAGGAAACTCATTTTAGCCACTTGCATCTGTGATCTCACCCTTTCGGTGACTACCCAAAACTCATGATCATATGTGAGGGTTGAAACGAAGATTGACTAGGAAATTGAGAGCTTTGGCGTCCAGCTAAGTTCCCTCTTCACCACAACAGTCCAGTACAACGTCCGCATTATCCAAATTATTGCTGTTGCTGCACCAATTCGCCTATCAATCTCCCACTCCATCCTCAACAACAAGACCCTGAGATACTTGAACTCCTTCACTTGAGGCGACAACTCATCCCCAACCTAGAGGGAGCAATCCACCATTTTCTGGTAGAGAACCATGGCCCCAGACTTGGAGGTGCTAACTCTCATCCAAGCCATTTCACACTCAGCTGCAAACCACCCCAGTGCACACTGGAGGTCACGTTCTGATGAAGCCAACAAAACCACATCATCTGCGAAGGTTCCCAAAACGGACACACCCCTCACCTTGGCTGCGCCTTGAGATCCTGTCCCATGAATATCACAAACCGAATCAGAGACAAAGGACAACTTTGGCGGAGTCCGACACACACTGAAAAGGGATTTGACTTTGTACCGAGAATGTGGGCACAGCTCTCACTTTGGTTATACAAGGACTGGTTGGCTTGTAGCAACTGCCCCGGTACCCCATACTCCTGCAGTACCCCTCACAGAGGACCCCGGGGTACACAGTCAAAAGCTTTCTCCAAGTCCACAAAACACACGTTGACTGTCCAAAGGAATTGAATCAAGTGCAACTGGACTTAGTTATATATCCGTGCCTTTCTGACTAGACCAGCCAGTCAGACTAGCTTGGTCTAGTCAGAAAGGCACGAACTGATGAAGCTTCTTGGATGAGAGGCGAAACGTCTTCACAGATATATAACCAAGTCCAGTTGCACTTCATTCAATTCCTTTGGATAACCATGACCTGGATGAATGAGAACATTCACAGACATGTTGCGGAACAATTTGGGTCTGACACCCTTAAAATGGTGAGGGAATATGAAGGATGGCTCGAAAGATTGCAGACTACAGAAACCACTTGCGACTTAATCTGAGATGCAGACAACAGAGGCTCATACCCAATAGCCTGCGCCTGTGTACCACAATAAAAGGACATAGAGCAGACAGAATCATAGAGAAGGCACAGAATCAACTCCTGAATGAAAGAGTGAGACAGGTCCATTTCACTATTGAAGGAGAAATCTGACCAACTACTCCAGCAACTAACATCCCACTTGCCTGGTGCAGTCTTGGAGAGGATCACTGATTTCACCAAGAAAGCCCAACTATCTCAACACCACAAAACCAAAGAAAGGCAGACAAGGAAGTTTCAAAACTTACAGCGACGAACCAACAACACTAGCCAAGCAGATATACTTACCTGGAGACAAAAGACAGAACATCCCACACAAAACGGAACGCAGAACAGATGGATCAAGAATCTCTCGAACAAGGTACTTACCCAATCAGAGAAGGAGGTCTTAGCCAAAGGACTGAACTTCGCCATGACACCCAAACAACTACCTATAGTTGACCTCATCACATCCACAGAATCAGCTATAAGGAAAAACAATCTAACGGAAACCGAGGCGGAACAGCTTAGGTTAAAGGTGTCAGCAGCTCTGTCCAATGCGAAACTCCCTCCTTCCAACCTAACTATGGAGGAAAGGAAAGCCGTGACAGCCCTGAGCATGGATGAAAACACCACTATCCTTCCAGCAGATAAGGGGAGATGCACGGTTATCCTCAACACAACAGACTACCACGCCAAGATCACGTCATTACTCAGCGACACCGACACCTATGAACTGCTGAGACATGATCCAACTAGTGGTTACAAGAGGAGAATAATAGAGTACCTACAGAAACTACAGAAAGGAGGAACCATTGATCGGATACAATACCACCGTCTCTACCCACAAGATAACATTCCATGCATATATGGACTCCCTAAGATCCATAAAGATGGAACCCCCCTCAGGCCCATCGTCAGCAGCATAAACTCGGTCACGTACAACATTGCCAAACATATAGCCAACATCTTGACCCCTTTAGTGGGCAAAACACCTCACCATATCCAAAACTCCATTGACTTTGTGGACAAAGTCCAAGGCGTAAAATTGGAACCGGACGAAACCATGGTATCCTACGATGTGACCTCGTTATTCACCTGCATCCCAACCATGGAGGCTTTGGAAACTGTGAGGCAACGTTTGCTACAGGACGACACCCTCCACAATAGGACCAACTTCAGCCCAGACCAGATTTGCCAACTACTGGACCTTTGTCTGAACACTACATATTTCCAATACAGGGGCCAGTTTTACAGACAGAAACACAGCTGTGCAATGGGTTCACCAGTATCACCCATTGTGGCCAACTTATATATGGAAGAGGTAGAACACAGGGCCCTGAACTCCTTAAGAGGAACAACTCCGAGCCACTGGTTCAGATATGTGGACGACACATGGGTCAAAATCCAAACACAAGAGGTGCAAGCGTTTACCAAACACATCAACTCAGTGGACAAGAACATTAAGTTCACAAGGGAAGACGTAAAGAACAACAGTTTGCCCTTCTTGGACTGTGACGTCCACATTGGGGAAGACAGGAACCTCCACAATGGGGTTTACAGGAAACCTACACACACAGACCAATATCTACTTTTCGAGTCACACCACCCACTGGAACACAAACTGGGCGTCATCAGAACTCTGCAACACAGAGCAGAGGAGGAGGTCTGCGACATCACCTATCTCCCACTTACAATGCCATCCTTTCATCTCTACCCAGGAGACTCAAAACCTTAGCCTCCAAGAACAACAGTCGGTCACTAACGGCTCAAACGACTCATGACCACTGAATGGAGCACTAACAAAGTCGAAACTAAGACCTCCAATGACTGCCGCTGCTTAACATCGGAACACAAAAGAGCCATGGACATCATTAGCTCTGATAACGACTCCAAAGAGGCTAAATATCTGAGTCTCATCACCAGCCAGTCAGACTAGCTTGGTCTAGTCAGAAAGGCACAAACTGATGAAGCCTGTTGGATGAGAGGCGAAACGTCTTCACGGATATATAACCAAGTCCAGTTGCACTTGATTCAATTCCTTTGGATAACCATGACCTGAATGAATGAGAACATTCACAGACACATGTAGACTGGCTAGTCAAACTCCCATGCCTCCATCAATACTTCTGCAAGGGTAAAGAGTTGGTCTGTTGGTTCCATGGCCAGGACGGAAGCCACATTGTTCCTTCTGGATCAGAGGTTTGATAATCGGTTGGAGCCTCCTTTCCAGCACCTTAGAGTAGACTTTCCCAGTGTGATGCCCTGTTAATTGGAGCACATGCTCTGGTCCGATTTTGTTTTTACATAATACAGAATTACTTCTATAGGAGTGGAGAAACCATCCATCCAACCAACTAACGAACCAACCATCAATTTACTATTTTTGAATTTCACTTGGCAATACTACAAAATAAGAAATAATCAAAGGGAAGATTGAATAATTTCTGAAGGCACATATAGATAAGATTTGTTTTTGTGTTGTGCTGCTAACTCCTGTTATATTCTCTTCATTATACTTTTCAGGTTAGTCTATTCATTAAACTGAAATGGCATGAAAGGGGGTAAAATATCGACTACTACAAAAACTTTCAGTTGCTCCCATTAGGGGTCGCCACAGTGGATCATCCATTTCCATTTCCAAAGGGTGTAAAATATAACATTACTGATAAAAAACAGCCAACACCACAATTTTGCAAAAGCATGACAAGAAAAAGACAGCACCGACATGCAAGATGGAGGTTTATGAATTCTATAAACAAAGCAGTTGTGCAACTCTACAGTAATGTTTGTTTGTATTATTATCATTGTAGGAACAGAAAGGGACAAGCAAATATGCAGATGTCCAAAACCTGTTTGTATTATCAAATATTTAAGGATGGAAGTAACTCAGGCAGATAAACAAGCATACAACAGGTCTTAACAAACACCACAAAACAAAAAAAAACAAAGGTATAAGACCAATTAAAAGTGATTTCATTGCGGGGAAGGTACTTAAACCTGATTAGAACCCAAGTCTGAGGTTTGTAGTCAGTGTGTAAATGTTTGTGTTTTTTGGGTATATGTCAATAATTACATTACACTAGCACGTTTTTATGTAATAACTGTGTTAGCCTCTGTGGTGTTACCTTGCTTTTATACTGTTACTGCATGAATAAATGTAAAACCTGCTCTTGTGCACGGCTCAGCATACAGATAGCGCCCACGTCATAGGGGTTTTCAGCCAATCTCCTCTGAGCTTTGATCCTCTCAGTCACGGCCTGGGTGATGTCCACTGGCTGGAAGAGAAAAGTGAGAGAAGAGGGGGGGGAAGAGATGGAGAAAGAGGGGGACAAAGAATGAGAGACAGCCAGAGAGAGACAGATGGAAACAGAAAGAGAGAGAAAAACAGTGAACATAATGAATCATTCACGATTTTGGTTTATATTCATGTACTTAATGCTTATAAGAAGACTAAAAGTGTGGCTTTGCTCGAGAGCCCCAGGGAGTTTTATTATGATAACTGCCACTGTTTGGTGTCACCTGATGGAGACTACTCACTTGTGTTACATAAAGCTCAGTATAGTTACAGCTCATTATAGATAAAGAAAGTATAGATCTATATTATCCATCCATTATCTGAACCGCTTAACCTGCTCTCAGGGTCGTGGGGATGCTGGAGTGCAGCCTATTCCAGCAGTCATTGGGTGTGTGTGTGTGTGTGTGTGTGTGTGTGTGTGTGTGTGTGTGTATGTGCAGGTGGGGAGACATCCTGGATAGGCCGCCAGGCTATCACAGGGCCAACACACACACACACACACACACACACACACACACACACACACACACACACACACACACATTGATACCTAGGGACAATGTAGTACGGCCGAGCCACCTGACCTCCATGTCTTTGGACTGTGGGAGGAAACCGGAGCACCCGGAGGAAACCCACACAGACACGGGGAGAACATGCAAACCCCACACAGAGGACGACCCGGGACGACCCCCAAGGTTGGACTACCCCGGGGCTCGAACCCAGGACCTTCTTGCTGTGCTAATAACTGTTCCACCGTGCCATTATATATATATATATATATATACACTACCGTTCAAAAGTTTGGGATCACCCAAACAATTTCGTGTTTTCCATGAAAAGTCACACTTATTCACCACCATATGTTGTGAAATGAATAGAAAATAGAGTCAAGACATTGACAAGGTTAGAAATAATGATTTGTATTTGAAATAAGATTTTTTTTACATCAAACTTTGCTTTCGTCAAAGAATCCTCCATTTACAGCAATTACAGCATTGCAGACCTTTGGCATTCTAGCTGTTAATTTGTTGAGGTAA